>NC_089586.1:106233228-106373228 GCF_019320115.1 Miscanthus floridulus | reverse complement strand
TAGCTCCCAAAATATGGACTTCTTCTTCCACATGGGTGCGTGACCGTCGGCGTCGTTCGGAACAGGTTCGCTGCCATGTGCCTTTCCAAATACTACTTTCACATCCTTGACCATATTGAGTACATCCTCACCAGTTCGGTTGCCCGGCTTGGACTGGTGGTCTGCCTTACCTTTAAAATGCTTGCCTTTCTTTCTTAGGGGGTGATTCGCAGGAAGAAATCGACGATGGCCAAGGTACACGACCTTTCGATATTTTTTCAAGAATATACCTTTAATGTCATCGAAATAGTGCGTGCATGCATTATATCCCTTGTTTGATTGTCCTAAAAGATTACTTAGAGCAGGCCAATCATTGATTGTTACGAACAACAATGCTCATAGGTCAAAGTGCTCCTGTTTGTGCTCATCCCACACACGTACACCTAGTCCTGTTCCACAAAAGTAGAAGTTCTTCAACTAGTGGCCTCAGGTACACATCGATGTCGTTGCCAGGTTGCCTTGGACCTTGGATGAGCACTGGCATCATAATAAACTTACGCTTCATGCATAACCTAGGGAGGTAGGTTGTAGATACATAGAGTAACAGGCCAAGTGCTATGACTACTGCTCTGCTCCCCGAAAGGATTCATACCATCCATACTTAAAGCAAACCTTAAGTTTCTTGTGTCATTTGCAAACTCCGAGAATTCTCTATCGATTGCTCTCCACTGGGACCCATCAGTAGGGTGTCTCAACATATTGTCTACCTTACGGTCTTCTTTGTGCCATCGCAATAACTTTGCATGGTCTTTGTTTCTGAACAGACATTTCAAGCGTGGTATTATAGGAGCATACCACATAATCTTGGCAGGGATTTTCTTCGTGGGACGTTCGCCCTCAACATCACCAGGGTCATCTCGCCTGATCTTATACCGCGATGCATGACATACCGGGCATGCATCTAACTTCTCATACTCCTCGCCACGATAGAGGATGCAGTCATTAGGACATGCATGTATCTTCTGGATTTCTAATCCCAAAGGGCAGACTACCTATTTTGCTTCGTACGTAGTGACGGGCAATTCATTATCCTTTGGAAGCATCTTCTTTTGGATTTTCAGTAACTCCCCAAATCCCTTGTCAGATACACCATTCTTTACCTTCCATTGCAGGCAATTCTAGTGTGGTACCCAACTTTTTCTGTCCTACATCACAAGTTGGGTATAGCAATTTCTTGTGATCCTCTAGCATGCGCTCGAACTTGATCTTCTCCTTTTCACTTTCGCATTCTCTTTGTGCGTCACGAATGGCCTGACCAAGATCATCAGCGGGCTCATCTTCTGCCACTACCTCTTCTTCAGCTTCCCCCATTGCAAGTATCATTGAAGGCACCATATTCAGCAATAATGTCATCATCGTCCCATTGTTCTTCTTCACCTTCTTCCATTACAACCCCGGTTTCTCCGTGCTTCGTCCAATAAATATAGTTTGGCATGAAACCCGACTTCAACAAGTGTGAATGAAGACTCCTTGAGCTAGCATATTCCTTCAAATTCTTACATATGACACATGGACAGTACATGAAACCATCGCGTTTGTTTGCCTTGGCCACACGTAAGAAAGAATGCACGCCCTCAATGAACTCTTGGGAGCGGCGATCAGCATTGTACATCCAATGCCGGCTCATCTGCATTACATGACATACATACCATATTAAAACCTAGAACATAATCAGTTAATTATACGACATGCATGCCACCACACAAGGTATTAATTTATGAAAGTCTCGCTACAATGTAGACAATCCCAACTACCACTAAAAAACTAAAGCTAAAATGCACTTCAGCAGCATAAGGATTTCGCGACCAATCCCAACTAAAACAGACAGATCATGCGTTTGTTCAACATCTATGGGCTTCTTCCGCAGGATCACTACCTCATCAGCCGCCGTAGCCGCCTGTGCAAGAGAGTTTTGCATGTGTTCAACATACTCTTCCTCCCAGTACCAGCCTGAACATCCAATGCCATCCCACTGAAATTAAAACAAAAAATTAGAACTTTAATCACAATCATCATGAAAATAAGTATAAATTAATCATAATCATTAAATATGATAAAATAACTCACATTGCGATCCGGACACTTGTAGAAGATACGGCCCTTGTTGGGACACTCCTTCCTCACCCGATACTCCATCACAATCTTCTCCTTACACTTGCCGCATGCAATGAGAGGAAGGTCCGGCCTCAGTCACTTTGGAACCCGATGAGAGGCCGAGGACCCGGAAGCAGTTGCCATCTACTCTCTATACTCATTTTTAATATAATATAAATTTCTCATTTTATAAACAAATAAAATTAAAAAAACTCTAAAATTATCTATATCTCCAAACCATGAAGTGTGCTATGCATGCTAGAATTGAAAACTCAATACTAGTTTTGAATAACTACTTTAACCTTCCTTCATCCAAATACGTAAACTTTAAAGTGATTTTGAGCTTAATTGGCTTACAAATAAAAAAAATCTAACATAAAAAACCACATATATATCTAGTCCACAAAATAAAATAAGCTACTGATGAAACATAAGAGTATAAAGTTGGTAACCTTCGGAACCGAAGAATCGATGGAGGAATGAAAGAAATCTTGTGATACACCGGTGACGAGGAAGAAGAGAGGTCGGCGATGAAGCAAGAACACTGAGCTCGAAGTGGCTCGGGCTCGGGGAGGAACAAGGGCTATATAGGAGAGGACCTTTAGTCCCGGTTGGAGACAGAAACCGGGACTAAATGTCCCTTCCTAGTCCCAGACAGAGCCTCCAGCCGGGAGTAGACTTTTACTCCCGGTTGGAGGGACCAACCGGGAGTAAAAGTTAACCTTTAGTCCCGGTTGGTAGCTCCAACCGGGACTAAAGGTCCCCTGCAGCAAAAGCCTGCCGCAGTAGCCGTTGAGCAGGGTCCTTTAGTCCCGGTTGGAGCTACAAACCGGGACTAAAGGTATCTCTAGTTCTGGGCGCGAAAAATACCGGGACTAAAACCAAATTTCGAGGTGAGATCAAATATCGTTTCTCTACTAGTGATGTGGACTCGCAGTGCAAGTGGCACCTATCAGATCAACATCATCCCCCAATGCAAGTTGGACGTTTGCGGAGAGCTCATGTGTTCGATCCGTACTTCCGTTTATTGTAAATGGTCTATGGTTGCCTGGTTGGGCCATGACATGAGCCGTGGACACTGAAGCATGTTGACCCCGTAGGGTTAGTTCATAGAGATTTTCCCTTCATTTTACCACATTTCTATATATCATAGCTATTTGAAATAAAGGGGCAACTTGATCTGCTTCCCAAGCATTCCTAGATGAGCCCCTGACTCCAACTATTATCAAAACGTACCATCCACACTAGATCTAACCTAACCAACTGCCCATCTCTTTTTGGGTTGTTGCGTGATGTATATAGTTATATCTCAGAGGAGAGACAATGCAAGAAAATGCATGTCAAGAAATAATCATTCCAATGCGTAATCTCTATATATAGATATTTCTTAATTAGAGGAGAGAGAATGCAAGAAATACATGTTAAAAAATATTCCACCCAATGCATAATGTGAGCTTGAATCTTGAGAGCTTGGAATGATCAATATATGAATGCTAGAATGTATACCGAAGACATAACTCTTCCTCTAATGCATATTTTGTTGTTTATCATCTCTACACTACTACAAAACCCTCATCGCCTCTGGTTCGTAACCCATCTTCACCACTGGTTTCAAACCGCCGGTTAAAGAACATGCGCCCATTGTCG
The DNA here is from genome assembly GCF_019320115.1 of Miscanthus floridulus. Taxonomy (NCBI): domain Eukaryota; kingdom Viridiplantae; phylum Streptophyta; class Magnoliopsida; order Poales; family Poaceae; genus Miscanthus; species Miscanthus floridulus. The sequence goes on along the minus strand of NC_089586.1, from coordinate 106,369,448 downwards.
CGCCCTCGGCCGCCGCCCATGCCCTTGGCTGCCGGGAGGGGCCGGGACGGGCGAGGTCATCGCATCCTCGGCCATCGTCATGCCCTCGCGCAAATCTAGGCTGGTGCCGCCGTGCCTTGCCCGTTGGACGGAGTGGAAGGGGAGGGAGGGAGAGGGCGCACGTTGCCTCGATCGACTAGTGAGTGAGAGAGGGGTGGATGAGGGAGAGAGGGGCAGGTGAGAGAAAAGGGGGATGAAGATTATTGTGATAGGGACAAGGGGGAGGAGTGCAGGTGGGTCAGGATGGGTGTTGTCTACGGTTTCCCACTTATATACTCAAGGTCATTTTGTGGCTTGAATCGGTGGTGAAGACTAGGCTAATTTTCACCTCCCGTTCATGACACAAATTGATTGTGATATACTATCACCAACGGTTTAAATAGAACCATCGGTGAAAATGCTGTTGGCGAAAACCATTTCTGTAGTTGTGTTAATATTTCAAGCCTAGCTTGTTTGTTTCACCTAAGGCTCCCTAGTGTTTCAGAAGGTTCTTTAATTTTCTTCAACACACTTAAACTATTATTAAAGGGATTATAATAGTTGAGAAATAAAAAATTTGCTTCTTGGGCCTTAGCTAGATGGCTTAAACCATGCATATGAAGTCCACAGTTATAATAATCATGACAATTGTTTCCTTAATGAGTCATATACCAATAATGTCAATAGTGATTCATATTAAACTATATTGATACTCAAGTAATATATACTCCTGAAAAGAACACAAGATTTTGTGCTCGCTTCTCCATGTTTCTCTCCCTCGACCCCACGTGTCCACTTCTAGCACCCCCTTTGCTCTTGGTTATAAGCAGTTTTTCTCGGCCGCTTAAAAAACGAACACCAATCAGGGATTGTTTTGCCAAACCTGCCTAGGTTTGCTGACCACGATCGGTTCCCCTATCTGCGACTCGCCCGACTATTCTGTTTTGTCTCTCCTAGGATTTTTGTCAAAATTAGCCCCACTAGAAATCGTTGCCTCCTCCGCATCCATCCACTAATACGCCCAAAATTGACGCCTCCTCAATGTCCATCATCCCGCAGCACACTCCACCGAGCCACATATATGCCCTCTACGTACTAGATGATGACTCTCCTATGCTGCTTATCCTTGCCAAGCCCGGGCTCACCACCAGCAATCACCGTCCTAAAAACATGGGTAAGGCCAATCAACGCACGTCTTCATCTCCAACCCATAACTATCACTTGTCATTGAAGGAGATTTTTCGTCTCTAGCGAGGCCACTAAGCAACTTATAGTCGAAGATTCGAATGTTTGTCTGTGGCCTTGATTTGTGTGGTGCCCCACAATAGGACGAAAATGGCTAGGATGGTCACTTGGAGGCCCAACTCAGAGCCCATGTGAACAACTAGATCCTTGGAGGCCAAATTAAACTTCACGTTGATGCCAATTGCATCAAGGGTCTTGGCTCTGGTGATCATCAACTTTGATAATCGACGCAATCTTGAGTGGATTGAGTTGCTGATGCTGCGAATCACTATGAGTTGTTTCACTCGGATCCACTTGATTGATGCCTTTTCATGATATTTTTTTGGGTGGTTCTCATGTGATTTAGCATGGGTGTGGTTCATTTGGATTCTATATATGTTGTTAGAGGTATCCAATTTTGCTTGCTTGGTTTAAAATTTTCTTAACAATGAACTAGAATTGCTCTTCTGATAGCTGTCACAAAGCAATTGTTTTCAACTTGATCCATTCTATTATTTTCATTTTTCCTAGAATCCTTGGGTTACATGGGCAATAATGAACTTAAGATACTTTGACGCCGATGCAGGATTAATAGGCATCCTCATTCTTGCCTCTTTTACAAAGAAGCTTGGTAGGTTCCTCTTCTAGACTCTAGAGTATGTTATAGGACAATAGGCAGATCAAACTATGCCATACTAATCGACTGAAGCATGGACACTTAAGTAAGTGGCAAGTTTTGGTGTTTAACAATTTGGATGTTAGGTCACAAAGCACAAGAGGAATGTGACCCCCCCCCCCCCCCAATTTTGATGCAAAGGCAATCAAGGACATGGATTCAAGGCTAAGGACCTTTCTAAAACCAAGTAATCACAAATTAATGATATGATGGAATCTTGGGTAGGAGAGGTTTTGCTAGTCTTTAGTGTTTCACCATAATATAAAAGGGGAATGAGAGCTAGTAGCTTGACCTTTAAGTTCCGTGAGATTAAAGATGCACACTTGGAGAACAAATGTCCATAGAGGAGCCTAAGGAATCAAGTTTGACTCAAAGCTAAGCAAGAATGAAGAATTTGGAGTCAAAACAAATTCAGGAATGTTTGGAAATTGTAACATCCTATTAAGGGTATACATTTCATGTGCATCATAATTTCTGAGCATAACTAAATATATTTTTGCTTTTTATAATTCATTATTAAGGCTAAAATCAATTCAGAATAAACTCCTTGCTAAAACCCTACACGTGAAATTCATACCAGATCAATCACCAACTGGCCCTAGCAACTCAATTAAACACAATCGGTATGAAAGTCTCTAAGACTGTAATGTCTGAAGTGTAAGTGTGGCTGACTGGCAGTGTTACTAAGATGCTATATATGTTTAAGGCCGAGTAACTAGCTATATATCTTGTTTAAGCGCTTAATAAATTTCAATAATAAAAGGCATAGTATTAAACCTTAGGTTAAGTTAGAAAACACTAAGTCTGCGGTTGAAAACAAAAATGCACAAATGCTCAACCTGATATATCTCGAATCCATGTAGAAACCTAGCCGCAAGTTGAACTGATGTGCTTCTTGACAATGACAATTTCAACCTGTTTGGAAATGATCAGTGGACTTATATTTGGGGCAGCTCCCTTTTCTCTTGCAAGAATGCCTACAGAGCACTTATGGGGTTAGCTTCTGCACCACGGCCTTTTAAATGGTTATGGAAGAGCAGGTGTAAAGGCAAGCATAAATTCTTTTTTTTTTTTTTTGCTCCTTCTTTTGGAATGATTAAACAATAAATCTCCTCCGAAGAAAACACTTCTCGGTACATTCTTTTGATTGTGTGCTCTGCAATTGTGTTACTGAGGAGACTTTGGAGCATCTCTTCTTTACTTGTACCTTCAGTAGGTGGTGCTGGCGTCGTATTGGGGTGCCATGGAACCTAAATGTTGATCTTATTGACAGAATTGTCTTGGCCTGAACCCTTTCCTTCAGCCCAATTTTTATGGATATAATCATGGTGGCCTGTTTGACTATGAGGACAATGAGGAATGGCATTATCCTCGACAATAAAAGACCCTCGCTTGGTCATTGGGAGTCCTGCTTTAAGGAGGATTTAGCTTTGTTAGTTCTTAGATGCAAGTATTCAAAGAAATCTCTTCTTAAAGATTGGCTTCTATTTTTTTAGATTTTGTTTTGTTCTCCTTTTTTTTTACTTTTGTACATACTTATGCCCTCCAAAAACGAATACAATAGGGGATTCACTCCTATTTTTCTAAAAAAAGAGTTTTAGGTGTAGATGACATGCAAATATATCCCAATCTCATTTGAGTTGGTTTAGTCTTGAGTGATCCAAGTCAGTCCTGAGTAATCCAGAGTCCATATCCGAGTGATGACTCCTAGACTATAGAAAACACTTAGTTCGAGGTTGAAAACAAAATGCACAAATTTCCAACCCAATATATATATCTCGAATCCATATAGAAACCTAGCCGAAAGTTGAACTAGGATTTGTAGAGTTTTAGGTGTAGATGACATGCAAAGATATCCCAGTCTCAATTGAGTTGGTTTAGTTATTCAACTTCGAACTCAAACGAACTAGGGAAGAATCGAAGGAACCTAAGTTCTTAACTTGAATCCTCAACTTGGAGCACTAGATCCCTTATTTGTGGATCCAACTACCTAAGTGTCTAAATGAAATTTGTTTGTCTTTAGCCGATGAACAACTTTCGTATTTACAGCTCAACAAGTTTCCATTCGAAATCACAAAAGAGATTGCATTTGTGCTTACTATGTGGTGCTCGGATAGCATTTTGATCGGTTATAAGCAGACATATCTAGAGTTTGAGAGGCAACGTGGGATTATGCCATACACCGCGTATTTGCTTTTTGTGGATTGTATTAGTACTCCTTCCGTCCTAATAAAATATAATATATCAAGGTATTAAAAATGTGCCTAATATTATAAGGGGAATCTAGGAAAATTAACTTCCTAAGACCTCAATCACTCGTGAACTTATCATTGATGTATGTTGTCAACTAGCCACCAGGCGCAAAATATAGTAAGGACCACTATTATGGGATTAAAAAGTTAAATACGCGACCGTCACGCGGAGCACGGACGGCACGACACGGCTGGCCCACTCTCTCCCTCTTGGGAGCGTCTCCCTCTCCCTCTCCCTCTCACGTTCTTCCTCCAACCCTCATCTGTGCCCGCGCTCGTGAGCTCCTTTCGTAGATGAGCTCCTCCCTGCACCCGCTCCTCGCCCCCACCCACGCCGGCGAGCTCCTCCTTCTCTCCCCTCCAACGGCGGCGCCGGCGAGGTAGACCTCCTCCTCCACCACGACCACCACCTCCTCCTGGATCTGCTTCTTAAGGTTTTGGCGAGCTCTCCCTCCCTTCTTCCCAAACTTCAACGACTAGAAGGAAAGGGGGTTGGGGGACGAAGGCCGACCAGGCAGTGGAGATCCGGCGGGCGGGCCCTGACGGCGGTGGAGGCGGCCGAGCCAGGTCAGAGCGAGGGCACCATGGCCATGGTGAGGAGAGGGGAAGAAGGTGGCGCCACGAGCGAGCTAGGGTTTCGTCGGGAGCTCCACGGCCGCCGATGAAACCTTAGCTCGTTGTGGCGAGGCGGTGAGCGGCGGCGGGGGCAAGGACGAGGCCGTGGTTGAGGGAGGAAGATGAACGGTGTTTGAGACGCCCTCCTAGCTTGCGTGGTCGAAGGAGGAAGATGCACAAGACAGGGGTCACGCGCTCTCCAATCGCGCAACGGGTGACGCGTTAGCTGCCTCCTTATGGGATGAGTTGATGAATCAATGCTACATGGCTAGGTCACTCCAAGTCCAACTCATTGTTATTACGGTATAGATAAAGAAATCCTATTGACTGTTATTACGGTATAGATAAAGAAATCCTATTGATTTGTTATCTTTTATATTAGGGTATAGATATAGATGTAGAAACATATAGATAGAGATTTGGACATCCCAAGAATAGCCGGATAGGTGTGAAGAAAACAATTGACTCGACAAGACACTCGAGCAGCTAAATCCATGAGAAAAGTAAATCAACAGCGTGACAGTCACGCGGAAAGTTACGGTACAATTTACGACACCGTTCAAGGAACATCCATCATCAATTTATAAACATCATACACCAGTAACTGTCTTTTCTTTTGTTAACAATACATTTACACCGAAAATAACTACTTTTCTTTTGTTATCAGTAACAGTTACACTGAATCGTTTCTCTCGTAGGGCATAACACCAGAAAACCCCTGCTACAGTTACACCTACAATCTAAAGCCGAATTTCAGGCATGCTAGATATACACTCACAAGAAGGAACAAATACAATGGATATGATTCTGAATTTAAGAAACTGGGAAGATTCCACTGTGCACACACCCCTTGTATCAAAGTATTTCGAGGTGTTTGGTTAAAGAAATAAAAAAAAGGAAAATATTGATCGCCCCATCTGTGCGACATCTATCTTTTGCCTTCGATGTGTCCTAGCCACAACTCGGGCAAGGTACACCATCTGTCATTATTCACCTGCTTGGAATCTGGCCTCTGAATGCAGCAGCTTAAGAGCTAACAGCTTGACTCCAGCTTCCGCTTCTTGATAACAGGTGCTGGCTCAACAATGATCCCAGACTCAAGCTCCCTCTCGATCCAATCATTTTCACTCAAACCATCAAAAGTGATTGCCTGCTCATTTCTTGGTCCTACCACAATCCCTGACTCGAGCTCTCTCTCAATCCAGGCTTCATCACTTAGCTCATCTGAGATGGCATTGGCAGCACAATTGGCTTCTAGTTGTTTTGTAACAATCCCAGACTCGAGCTCTCTCTCAATCCAGGCTTCTTCACTGAGGCCATCTAAAGCAATGGCTTGCTCTTGGATCTCCCTCCGGCTCTTCCTCTTCATCAATAAACCTTTTATCCTGGCAACATCAATATTTCCAAGCTTTGCACTCAAAGTATCAGACTCCACCTTGGCCAGCAGCACGGATGGTGCATCATCTGTGGGGCCTGAAGCAGCATCAGCCAATCTCTGATCAGTGCACAAGCTATCCACATTAACACTGTCAGTACAGCAACCGGAGTTTGCAATCAATGGTTCCAGACACCAACTGCTTTCCTTGTCCACCTTGGCATCCAGTGATACCACATCAGGCAATGGGACACCATCACCATGCTGATTTATTGACACCTGGTTCAAGCTTTCGTCATTGACTCTGACATTGAAGTCATTACACTGGCTTGCCATCCTGCTTCATATATTCAGCACTGCCCTCAGTGCCTACAGTAGCATCTAATGATGTCTGATTACTAGAAGGCATCATCCCATTGTCATGTTTGGTTATTAAGGCATGATCCAAGCTCTCTTCATCATGTGCTTTACAAGAAACATTTATATTAGCACAAGTATTCAACGAACTGCTGTCAGGACCTGAGACCCTACAATCACCCGTGTGACTGCTTATCAAGTATTGACAGGAATCCACCTGCACGTGGTCACTGGGCTCGCTAATATCAGGACTTGAGCTGCTTATTAACAAGCTTGATTGATTCAACACAGAGTCTGGGCTATTAGATAAGCTCAGTTTAGCTTCACATAAAGTGTCCTTTTGCTTAACCTGGATTGGGACGAGCAGGCATCAATTTCTTCACAGCCGCAAGCTCCATCATTTGATGAATGACAGCTGCAGAAATACGTCTTCTTTTCATGTTTCAAAAAGCAAAGAGTACAATAATGATATGATCCACCTAATAGTCCACATACCTTCCAGAGGCTTTGGCGCAACATCAAATTGGTGCCACCAAACATGCGCTCCATGCAAAGGAAGCTTGATATTGTGAAGCTTTGCAGCCAGGTAAAGGGAACCAGCAGCTATGTACTGGGGTTTATACTGTAGGCACAATGTTGTTTTAAGCCTGAACATAAGTAGCAGAATTAATACATCCGATTTGCAATCTTAGAAATATTGGCATTGATAAATATTGAAATAGCTTATCATATACCAGTCATTCACAAAGTTCCATGCTACTTGTTTCACTTCTTTTTGATTGATGCCAAGATTTTGCATAGCATCAAAAAGTGGTCTATAAGGATGATGAATGTTGAAATCAAATCGAATAGTTGTAAGAAGCAATCTCTCTCCGATCAAAATGAGCGCTTTCTGCTTCTCAAAAACATCCTGTATAATAGATGCTGATCAAACACTGAATGGACAACAACATAAAAGTCTCAAACATTATTTTAGTGGTACCTTCTGGCGGATCCTTTGAGCCGCAGCAGTGTCCCGCCTATACATTGTTTCATAGGCTACTCTAACTACATGGTCTAGGGGGCAAGGAGTATCTTCAACTTTCGACGCCAGAAATACACATACTGTTGCAACTGTCTGAAATAGGGTAATGACAAAAGGAACCATTAAAACCAGTAAAAGGAAATAAAAGTTCCAGAAGAACTACTGGTCCACAACGAGCATACCACAAATAGATCGTGCACTTCGAACAGAGTAAATATTATGAACACACATAATAAAACAGAAATTCCTACTAGTGTTCAACATAACTAGGGGCTGCATGATAACAGAGAGATAATTTCTGGAAAAGTGATCTGGTAAATATGAACTAAACAAATCTTACAAAACTAAGAAAAGAAATGCAGTAAAGTGAGCCATTTCTATAGAACTTACTGGTGAATATGTAATTTACAAGATGATCCGTCAAAGTATGTCAAACTTGCTTAAGTTGTAACAGTAAGTTGCAACCCAGTTGGCTGATCGGGGTTAAGTAACTTCAATAGGAAAATTCTGAATGCACTTTCCCAGTTATGACGAAGTATTGTACTTAATCACACTAGTATCATATCTGACAAACACAAACTTCCCAGGTAAACTGAAAACAACTCTTAACTACCTCGAAACTTTTTAGTATATTAAGAGAAGTGAATTAGGACTTAAAAGTTCTAGAAAAAAATGTATTCCAACAACATTGTAGCTGGTAGATTCCTTTAAAATGTCCAATCACGAAGTGATCTTGAGGTAGAGTAGCATCAAGATGAATCAGCAATTAGCATGTAATCAGAAAACTAAAATAGTTATAGTATTACAAGATTAAATACTTCAAATGATTTGAAGGATATTCTGTAATGTTAAGTTAGACATGGAGAACATATTGCCAACAAATGCTTGGCAATGAAACTCTGCACTCTTGTCACTTTTCATAGACATCAGCAACCATCACTGCCACAACAAAATAGTCTCTCACCTGCCATCCATTTTTGGCAAGGGACTGATGTAAATAGAAACGATGGCAAAGCATGACTGCTGTTGCTAGTGTCATCTGAGGTCTGTGGGAAAAAAAAAGATGTTACCACATATAGAAAATCTTACCAAAGTTGCCAAAATAATACAATCTGGTAGCAGAGTCAAACATATTGGTCGTATAACAAAAAAAAGCTTTGTCTTAGAGAAAAAAAGGAAGTCATTTATGTTCATGACAGATTGGGTCAATGTAAACAATCATGTTATGAGCCACAATATAAAGTAGTATAAACTAAGAACACCCTAGAATAAGGTTGAACAAAGTCAATTTCACTTAAGAGAGTCGAAAGGAGTTTCATACAGCTTCAGCCTGATGCCAACATCCCGGATAAATGAACAATATAAATGCCGAATTTCTGACTCCTTGTTTTCAGTAATACCATCTTTCCTTGATGGAGAAAATTTCTCTAGTTCTTCCCTGGTGAAGTACCAAGAGTGCATGCATTCATGTGATGATTTCTCAAGGATCCTGGGTGCCCCATCCATCAGTATGTCTGAGACACCCTGCTGGATGGGCTCTCTGCAACCTCCTCTAAATCCAGATAAGGTTGAAGGAAGCTTAATTAGTTGTATCCTGGACATTGCAAGTTTTGCGAAGCAACCTGTAGAATTGACATATCTTTAGAACCAAATATCCACTGCTTTGCATTGATATACTGCTAGAGAAAAGCAAGAACATATAAATGTACAGACAAATAAAAAATAAAAATATATATTTATATAAGTAACGACTAAAAAATGCATGTAGTACCAGATCTTGTCATGCATGTCCAGGTTTATTGTGTCTAGGCACAGTCTTTAGTATTAGCAGATTTTCAGCTAGTAGTTTTGACGGAGAAAAAATAGGTCCCACCGAGATTTGAACTCGGGTTACTGGATTCGGAGTCCAATGTCCTGACCACTAGACCATGGGACCTTTGATTTTTTTCAGCTAGTAGTTAAGGAGAATAATAGGCAATCATAGGAGTTATGACTACAGTATTTAGGAGGATATCATGGGCAGGTGTATCAGCTATATATATGAGAAAATGGTGATGGTTGAGAGAGACGGATCAACCAAAAGAAGGGAGAGGGAGTGATTTCCAAGTGTGTGTTTGTGATAAACACTGAAAAGGAGAGGGAGTATTTCCTAGTGTGTGTTTGCGATAAACACTAAAGAAAGGGAAGGAGTGATTTCCAACAGAGCTTATTACTTTGCCAGCATGCTATGAGCCTATGACTGTTCTCCAGGCCCTAGGCCATCAACAGCTTTTCATATTTCCTTTTTTCCAGTTGTGCAAGCAGCACCGTTTCCTCTCTCCTAACGTTGCAGGGGGGAATGAATGGCCATTGTCCTACAGGGTATAAAAATTATATTTTCTTTACTGGATTTGAGCATGCTGGAGAGAACCAGTTTTCGCAACCTGACAAGCTTGTATTAGGGGAAGTCACTGCTTGAGAACGGTTGTAACCAGCTCATGGACCTGTTTCGTACAGCTTAAAATTATGGAGAAGCTAGCTTTTCTTCTGCTGCCCACAGCAGACTCTTAGTAGGGAAGCTCCGGCCCAAAAACTGTTTGGCAGTCTCTAGCACCCATGGTCGTTTCCACCGCCGGATCTTGGCTATGGAGACGGAGACGGCCAGATCTCACACTGAGATGGGTAGATATGGTGCTGGACCACCTTGGGGGCAGCGGATTCAGGAGTTTGGATGCAGAGGAAAGGGTGACAGGCGGATGGGAGTGGCAGCGGATGGGAGCTTGAGTGCGGCCAGAGGGGAGCACGGTGCCGCTGCAGAGGAACTCGGTGACCTTGGGAGGTTGAAGGTGCTGGCCGCAACAGGGTGGAAGGGCGGTCGAGGCAAAGGGGAAGTGGCACCCATGTGGAAGCGGGGGGAAGGGGGGTGAACTTCAGGGAAGCTATGCGTTTGGCTCCTTTATGGTTTGTTTTTTATGGGAAACAATTCAAACAGCACCCATACTGGTTGATAAGTCATGGATTTTATGGACTTCCACTGTTAAGTGAGCATAGGCCTGATCAACATGCTACAATCCACTCTATTTCATCACTAATAGAATCACGATGTGTTAAACTATGTCTGTGTGTGCTGGGTTGATGGGGTCGAGGGGGAGTTTTACGCCTGCCAAGTCTCTCTCTATTGTTGTATAAACAATTTGTTTCCGGTCGTCATTCATGAAAGAAGGTCTTTATGGAATATTGTTGAAGTGGATGGTTACTAATAGAACATTCTGCTTCGCAAAATGGTGTCACCAGTTAGGTAATTCTCGTGGAACTATCTTGAAAACAAAGCTTGCAGCCTAGCCTGGGTATTTCAGACTCACTAACAACAATCCATGTTTGAGGTCGGAAATACTAAGAACATTCTGCAAGCCATGCATGCCCTCCACTCATGGTTCAGTAAACAGAACCGTAGTGTTTAAAGCTTTTCAGAGACAGCGAAGAAAAAATAATTTGAGAAACAAGACGTGCAGATATATTTCTGATTTACTGAGGCATTGTTTGGATAAAAATCAATCTCTCCCAATCCATATGGAGTGGATTGGAAAACGGACTAATTTTCCACCTCAACCCCTTCCAAAACGTATGGATTGAAGGGGATTGCTGAGTTTCCAAACAAGCCCTAAAGGTAAGTAAGTCAACTCATGAATCTCATAGCAATTGGAACTCTAATCTATTTAAGGCATCATTATAAGATGCAATACGAACACTGTCAAGCACACTTCTACTCCTGCTCTTTTGGTCGAATATCAATAGTTTGACTTCAAGCTCAGCTCGCACCATCCTCACATGAAAAAATTACTACGATGATTCAGGTAGGTAAAACAGGCTGATTCAGCAGGTACAAGATCGAGCTTATGCCGAGCAACAAGGTGGAGTAATAGCACTAAAAGCTTTGAGAAGACAAAATTTGCAATTATTTAGATACAACAAACAGCAGCCTAACTTCCACCAAATTCACCCTGTTAAGGGGGACAAATTCTATTTCTACCCATGCACCTTATATACAGAAATAAAAATTAGCGATCTTAAAGGACATGGGTGTACATGTAGACCCGATTTTTTTGCAAAAAAGGAAAAAAATCGAAGTTTGCAGGCATAATCACGTATACTACACTTATAATTGGATCAGATCAGATCCAAATAGAAATAGCTTGGGTTTGGGAGCTCGGTTTCGCGCAGCAGGAACGGAAGAGAAGGGGTGGGAAGAGAAGGGGCGGAAAGAGAAGGGGTGGGCGTACCTGGTGGGTGCTCGTCGCCGGTGAAGGTCCCGAAGATAGAGGGCTGGGCACGGCGGCGGCGGCGACCGCAAGTCGTCGCCACCAGAAACAGATAGAGCGCACGCGAGGGGCACGGGAGAACGACGCGAGAGAACAGAAGCAAGGCCGCAGGGTAGAAGGTTTTGGGCCATGCATTAATCTCTGGGTAATAAGGGTATGTACGTTTTCCCGAGTCTAAACCAAGTAGTTCCGGAAAAAAAAAAGGGTTAATCGGATTTGTGCCATTATAACTTTATCGTTTCCGAAGAACGTCATTACTATTTGTCTATTTTGAAGCATGTCATTACAATTCTTCATTTTCCACAAATATGCCATTGAATACATATGGACACAGTCTGGACCCAGCTGCAGGCGTATACGAAGACGTATACTTCATCTCCTCTGTCACTGACACGTGGGCCCCACATGTCTTCTTCTTCTTCCCCCTCTCCTCATCACCTTCCTCCTGCTCCCACCTTCCGTCCATGGCTGTCGTGAGATGCTGGCATGGCGCTCCAGCGACCGTGGAGGGCTAGCGGACGGCAGAGGAGGTCGAGGGTGGCCCTGCAAACACACTGAGGGTGCCCTCGCCGGTGAGAGCGGATCAGGTGAGGCCGGCGTCGGTGAGGATGGCCCAAGGTCCGCCGACGTCGTGGGAGACGAGGTTTCCAGCTCAGGTTAGCCACGAGATGTAGCGAGATGGCCTCCTCATGCGCTTGCGAAGCCGATGGAAGCAGCGGAAGGGCGCAAGATGGCTTGTGCGAGGAGATCGACGAGCTCGGGTCGACCCCGGCAATGGCGGCGGTGGTGCTTGGTGGAGGCGCTGGAGCAAGGAGGGCTTGTGCTGCTGCTGCTGCTCGCGGCTTGGAGATTCCCATCTCCCCGAGCGCGTCCATCACCTCCTCCCCGAGGCCGAGCTCCTCGAAGCTCTCGGCGACCTCGACCCTCTTCCCCTTCCCCTGCTGCGAGCTTCGCTCAGCGGCCCTCGAGGCGGGCCTCGGGACGCTAGGGGACGAGGCGTCCTTGAGGTGACGGAAGCGGAGGCGCTCGAGGAGGAGCTCGTGCCGCGGAGGGGGAGCGGGAGTGGAGGTGGGGCCAAGGGTGGGGGCGGCGGTGGAGAGGGCGGCGCGGAGGAGGCGAAGCCGGAAAGGGGACGGGCGGGAGAGGAGGAGGCAGTGACCCGCGGCGGCGGCGCTGGCCATCGCCATGGGCGACCCGCGGAGGCAACGACCCGCGACGGCCTGGCGCTCGGGATGGAGAGAGATTCGAAGAAGAGGAGGAAGAAGATGACATATGGGGCCCGCGTGTCAGTGACAGGGGAGATGAAGTATACGTCTTCGTATACGCCTGCAGCTAGGCCCAGGCTATGTCCATATGTATTCAGTGGCATATTTGTGGGAAACGAAGAATTGTAATGGCATGCTTCAAAATAGACAAATAGTAATGGCGTTCTTCAGAAACGACAAAGTTATAATGGCACATATCCAATTAACCCAAAAAAAGCCGATATTTTCTGAAACCAAGTCGATATTTTCGGAAACCAAGTCTAACCGAGCGTCCGTCAAATTTTTCCCGAGCCCATTCCACGGACGCGTCAAGTTGGGTTATAGGTGTTGGGTTCAAAAACTTGTCCAACCAAATTTAAGGTATATCTATAAAATCTTGTTATTGATGGGGTCGTTACCAAAAAATTGACACCAATTTTTATCACCAAATGGCAAAACCACCATAAACTTCTTCAATCTTATAAGAGGGGGAAAATGCTCACTATTGTGTCATGGCCACTCAACCAATTCCATCCCTACATTTTTGCCCTAACTTTGGCAAGCTGATTTTGGCTTGCCATCATTTTGATTGGGCAAGTTTTGAAACTCAACCAAGAAGGCTCATAGTGTCTCGAATTGAGTCTGATTTTTCATATCGTGTCAGAGTTTGTTTTTTTCTAAATCAGGTTTGGAATCAAAACTTATGGACATGTCTAGCCTAATGGTTATTATGGGTCAAAGAAAATTGTTGATTCAATTAGCATGTATTTAGTTCAAGATGATAGAGGATGGGATGGGCGAGTACATTTTTCGTGGTGTTTGGTTTAGGGGCAATAGAGGACGAGACGGTTTCTAAGTAGAATATACCCCTCATATGTCATCCTTCGTGATCCCTATGAATCGAGGGGATGGAGAGGGAGGAGTCGTTCACGTGAGCGCGTGGGGGAGGAGAGAAGGGCACGTCTCGAGCTAGTCAAGCCCGTGGAGACGAGGACAACAATGGCGAGCTCTGCACCGGTCACACATGGATAGTCGAGGGTGGCGACTGCGCAGAGAGGCGAGGGTGCCAGCATTCGAGGCCCACACCATGCGTAGACCTGAAGAGCGGCAGCGGCGTGCTGTTCAGAGCTGAGGGTGGCAGACATGAGGAGGGCTTAGGGCACTGGCATCCGAGGCATGCACCAACACATGGCCCCGAAGGCAGCGGCCGCGCGGGGGTGATGACTTCGACCGTGGTCTTGGACGGAAAATGAACCAGACGAGGAGAGAGATGGAAAAACGGAGAAATAATAGAGACTAATAGGTGGACCCTAGCCCCACGTGCAGGGTGTGTGGTCTAAATTTTCGGGTTCATGAACTAAATAAGTAGATAATAAGAACCATTTCACCCGTGTCCAAACAAAAATCATTGGATTGTCCCATTCTTAGAAATTGGGTTGAGTCCATCTCATTGCACCACGTCCGACCTAAAGAAGACACGCTTAATGCATTAGTTGGTCAGTTTAGACTATTTTTTTTCAAGCGGGTTAGTTAATGAGGTGACTAATCTCTTTGCTTTTGAAAATAGTGTCTTGTGTAGTTTTCATTTCTTTTCGTTATATAAAACGATATACTACTTAATTTTGACATTTACTTCCTTCCTTATTAATGTTAGCATGGCAAAACAAGCTTTGGCTCAAGCGCACTAGGATGGCAGGTTAAGCTCGCCCCGCACCTCTTGTTAGATAGAATCTAGATAGCAAAATGCAAACCTAAAAAAGTTTGAGTCAGTCTGATGCTATTATTTAAATTATTTTACACTGCAGAAGTAGGTAGACATTTGATTTGATCTAAATAGAGCGTTCAACCCCAGTTGTTCTTTCATGACTATAATTATCCATGATCGATGATAATTGGTGATCTACATGAATATATTCTAGTGCGTCGCTACGGTTTAAAAATTAAGATGTAGCATAGTTAGCTTGGTGAAGCTATTGCAACATAGCACCACATCTGTAATTGGCCATGTATATACGAAGAAAAGATTAAAGAAAAAGGACTCGTAAAGATGCATCTAGGCCTTGGTTTTTTAGTAAGGCCATGTTCGCTTTGCTGAAAAGCTAGACTGAAAAGTAAAGTACTGTTCGTTGATTTGATGGCTGATAAGAACATGACCTAAATGACAAGGTTATTAATGGAGTAATGATTTAATTGAGATGAGCTGCATGTTGAAATATACCGATGACCTCACCTCTAAAATTATTTGGACATTTAAAGTTATTACCTAGAGTTTAATTCTTTCATATTTTAAATTTGAGTATTAGACATGCCTTGTTATGAGGTACCAAAGGAATATATAAATTGTTTATCATCGTAGGTGCCTCAGTTCAAATGGATATCTCAATAGACCCACGTACTGTACTTCACTAAAACAGAAACAGGCCGGGCTGTCCAGGTTTCCAACGGACTGTGCGGCGGTGCTAGGTGACTAGGTCCCATTAGCTATTGCCTATTGTTGGTCTATTGGCCGAAATAGCTAGTTTCATGCTACATAATCTGACAGATTTGCTCAGTGTGGGAATTGGAAAACTTCTTTGATTCTTTCCCTAGAGTGTTTGTCTTCTACAGAGAGTGTTTAGGCCGTGAACGTGATGGAATGCAGTAGCGCTGGATCTTTCCTTCGCGTCCGTGGCCCGACGGTTCCGCTAGCAGTTACGTGTTCGCGCGCGAGCCACCAATACCGGTCTGTCCCGTTCCCCACCTCACCCTCTTCTTCCCCAACTCGGGCTGCGGCCACTGCTCCTCGCCTTAAACCCGTCGCCGCCATGACTCCCGCATCCACCTCCCCTCTCGCCGCCACCGCCGTCGTACCCACGAACCTATCTTCCTTCTCTCGCTGCCCCCCTCGCCGCCTCCCGTGCGTCTCCTGCCTGGCGGCGCCCGAACGCGGGGGCGGCAATGCGTCGAACGCCCCGCCGGCGCCGCCGCAGCAGCCGAGGTGGCGCGCCGCGGTATCCGCCGCGCTCGCGGCGGCCGTGGTCGCCGCCTCGATGCCAGCTTACGCGGACCTGAACAGGTTCGAGGCCGAGCAGCGGGGCGAGTTTGGCATTGGCTCCGCCGCGCAGTTCGGCTCGGCCGACCTCAAGTACGCCACTGCTTCTTTCGCATCTCTTCTCCGTGATCGTTTTGTTGTTACATTGCATTGCTGATTTGCTTTTTTTTTGTGTGTGGTCTTACAGGAAGGCTGTCCACGTTAACGAGAACTTCAGGTGGGTTCTTAATTTCACTTGTTCCGAGTTAGAAACCCCAATTGTTCATGCCAAGTCTGATAGATTAAAGGAATAGTTAGTAGAAAGGAATCCTACTTTTCAACTTCGTGCCAGCTTTGGCAGATCTGATGTGATTTTGGCCCTCTGGAAGTTTAGGTATTAGCACGCTGCATAGAGCTCTACCACTTCCCACTTCCCAGATATAACGATGATAATGTATTATTACCAAAATTGATCAGCATTGTGTCCGCATGCATTTTCTGAGCATTGCTTTTATTTAGGTCATATATACTAGATGGAAATAGCTTGTTGTATAAAATGTTTATTTATGGAGAAAATGTGTAACAAATATGCTACAAAATTACTGTAAGTACACTGTTGTCAAACAAAATTTTAGCAGAGTAAGAGTAATTATCTGTGATACGGATAAGGATAACTAAAGAAATTGCTATTCCTCATCTCTCCTTTACCAAATACATCATTTATTGATGTAGGCGGGCCAACTTCACATCCGCTGATATGAGAGAGTCGGATTTCAGTGGTTCCACATTCAATGGTGCCTATCTTGAAAAGGCTGTTGCTTATAAGGCAAATTTCACGGGTGAGTGAAACAACAGCTTTTTATTATGCAGATAGGTTATTTTTTTTCTTGAACACGCGGGAGAGCTGCGTATTATTATATTAAGAAGAAAAAATGAGAAAAGAGCCCATACAAAGCCACACCAATGCACACAACTAGGAATTATTATCATACATGATGTGTGTGCTCGTACATGATGTACGTGCTTGATGCACATAACTACCTTTGTTTAGTGGTCAGTGGTCCTCTAATGTACCTTACTCTGGAAGCTACTCAACCAGAGATATCATAGAGAACCTCTTATCTGCTACTTGCTTCACCACCATCTCAGTATAAAATCAGAACAGTTTTTTTTTTCCTTTTCTGGTTTCAAGTTGACTCATCATGCTATTTATATCAAAGTTTGGTAGTAGTTCTGGTCTTCTAGCATTCACTGAAACCTGGCTATGTGGGATTCTCATCTCTGTTGTTCCAGCACTTTATCTAGAATTGTAGAAACTTCCCTTATTTTGAGCAAAAACCAAAGTAAATTACAGAACAGGAACTCTATATCTGAATCTTTTTATCCTGTTGATGTGATTTTTACCACATTTGAGTATATGGCCTTGGAACATTTTAGAATATTCATGCAGTTATTTTGTGTTTTTTTACCAGTGCTGTTGTTTACCTTTTCAGGTGCCGATTTGAGCGATACATTAATGGACCGCATGGTAAAAACTGAATTAGTACTTTTAGGTTTTAGCTTTGTCATATTGTTGAACCATACCAATATTTTTTTCCCAAATGCATGTGATTTCTTATGTTTATTGAAATATATGGTTCATATTTCCAGTGATTATAGGCATAGATGGAGCATACGCAATTACACATCTAAATTCTAGGTCAGCTTTAAAGGTTGTCCCTATGTTTTCTCCTTTCTGTAGTAATAAATTATGATTGCGATAATCCTTCTTGATTTTTGAGGTTAATAAAAGATATCACAATAGTACCCAAGTTGATTAACTGTTGGAATGTTATCTCCACTTTTAGTTCTAGAAATAATATCCATAGCATTGGCTTCCTCTGTTTCTAGTATCCTTTCAGCAAATCTTTGAATAGCATTGATAAACCTTTGGCATTTGGTACATATTACAAGTACATCTAACTGAGACTAATCAACAAGACTGATACACTGCATCTTCTTCTGGGCCATGGATTCATATACATCTAGAGGCTCATTTTAAAAGAAAAAAGGAAGGAAGAAGGAAAAAATCATCTGTTGTGCAGTGGAAAGTCGAAGGGCGGGCCTGGTGCAAGCGGTAGAGTCTTACCGCCTGTGACCGGAAGGTCCCGGGTTCGAGTCGCGGTCTCCTCGCATTGTACAGGCGAGGGTAAGACTTGCCACTGACACCCTTCCCCAGACCCCGCACAGAGCGGGAGCTCTCTGCACTGGGTACACCCTTTTTGTGCAGTGGAAAGTCATTGGAAATTTAGGAGCAGCACTACTCATTTACTCTATGTTCAACACATCGATACATATACCACTTTCTGAAACAATGTGCACTTGGTCATATTTTGAAGAATTATCTGCATTACTAGAATAAAAATATAGAAATTTGTAAGTATGTTATTGGCCCTATAGTTATATATGGCCAAGTTCAAAACATATCCTCGCTTAAGGAAAATTCTACTTCCTTTTGGGCATGCAATATCTCACTCACATTCTCCCATACTACCCTCACATTTGTTTAAGTACAGGATTTTAAGATTTGGGTGTTAAAGATAATTTAATGAAGCATAAGTCTTGCTCAGAGTAGCTGTACTTTTTTCAAAAAGCTATATGTAGCAGAGTTACCCACATAAATATATTAAAAAATGGCCATGGAGAGGGATTTCCCTTTGGCTTTTCTTGAGAGAGGAGTACCAAGTACCCAACCTTTAGGTACTCATGCAACCTTTGAGCACCTGGGTTCGAACCTGGGTGGGCGACCTCTCAACTGTGGGGGCTACTCATGCAACCTTCGAGCACCTGGGTTCGAACCTGGGTGGGCGACCTCTCAACTGTGGGGGCTCCACCGACGAAACTATTGTTCGGTTCTCCCCACAGTTATATTAGAGATGCAAGGTTATTTTACAAATAGCCTAGTGGCAAGACATTCTTTTTTTTCTTTTAAAAAACAACTACTGGAAGAGAAACCGAACGAAGATTAAGAAAGATAAATAAGCAGAAGCAGTAGGCAAAATCCTTCTCTTTATATATTCTGACAATCATATGCTCCAAAGTTCTCCCATGGAGGCATTTTGCTCTAGCCAAGGTCCAAGTGATGCTTCCTCCATGAGAACAAACTTAGATTTGCAGTGTGGTGGCCAATTTGTTTGGACGATGCACTTGTTTCTTTCTTTTCTTTACTACCAAACCTTTTGAGCCATTAGTCCATTATTTGGCAGCTAACCCAGTGTCCGGTGGATGGGAGAGAGTTGCTAGCAGACCTGTTCATCCACGGTTTTGGGGGGTTTGCTGGTTTCTGAAACTAACGTGTCGATGGACTATCTTAGCTGAATCAGTCTGGTTTCTATGGTTTTATGGCTGATAATTGCTGGGTTGGTTTCATGTGGGTTTACCGGTTTGGCTGGGTTAAACTGTATGCATACACCAGAAGCATCTAGATGAAGCTCGCGTCCAGCAAGGGGCACTTGAACTTCTCTGATTATTCCTCTATACAGCTGCTGTTGGCCATAGAGAGGAGCGGCATCATGTATGCCACCGCCAAACACGGGAAAGAGTCCCACCGTATATACCTTCTCTGGCTGAAGCCTCAAACAGGTAATGCCACACCACCATGGTTGCTGCGTCCGTTTGGGGTGAGGAGTGGTGCTATTGGTGTAGCTATCAAGAACCAGAGTGATCTGACAAGAAAAGAACAGCCAGAGCTGAAGAACATAGAGGGGAATACCTTAACTGGCAGATAACTCAACTGATTGAAGGATTCAAGTACAGGACAGCCTGCTTTACTTGACTACTGCTACTACAGAACTAGGGTTCTTCGATTAAGCCTTACAGCCAACACTCGCGCTCCTTACAGACTGAGGCATCGATGACTACATTAATTAAAAGATAAACACTTTTAACTTCTGAAAAATATGAAAGCAAACATAGTTTGGTGCTAAGCAAAGCAAGTGACTCAGTTGAAGCAAATTCGTTGGATAGCAATCAAATGCTGAAGAACGGAGTCTCTGAACTTGAGCATTCAGCACTGGCTTCCTTTCTGACGAAACTGAATGAACTAGCTGACAGTAGCTAATGGCAATATCAGGACTCGAGCTCAGTTAGCAAAACGGTGCTGGACAGCAGATTAAATGGGGGCTTGCACATCCCAAGCGTTGTGTTCTTTGTGATCAAGAGGAGGAGATGGTGCAACATATTCTTACCAGCTGTGTTTTTTGCTAGGCAATTGTGGCATAATTTGCTGGCCCCTATTGGCCTCCCCCAACACACTTCACCTGGGCGCCATGATGAATGCTTCACTGTTTGGTGGAGGAAAGGTAGCCAAAAATTGGAAGGCCTTAAAGAAAAGGGTTCAACAGTGTTGTCATTTTGGGAGCTTGGACCCTATGAAATCTCAGAAATGGATGTGTTTTTTATTGTGCCTCTCCATCATTGCCAGCAGCCCAACACTTTTTTTAATGAAGAGCTGCAGATATGGTGTTTTGCTGGAGGTTGGAAATTTCAGGATTTATTCTTTGGTCGTGTGGAGGTTATAGAGTAAACTGTTATCATGGTCGGGCGTGCTCTTGTATTTGTATGGGGTGATAAGCCTATGCATTTTTTTATTGCAACATTCTTTTATCTCCTAGTGGAGGTAAGTATGTTGCCTTGTACGGGGTTTCTTCCCCCCTCCTTTCTCTTTAATATAAAAGATGCACAGCTCTCCTGCGTGTTCAAGGGGAAAGGACTCGAGCTCTGTCATGGAAATCAGATCAGTTAGGTCGCTTTGTGGATGCTACATCAAGCCAAGACGGTAACCTCCGGCATGGATGACAGCCTTGGCCCTGCACAAATGGCCCTGTATCGTCTATCTGGACCTCCCTGCTTGGCATGGATACACTACACTGTACTCTGTGCTTCCTCATCTGGATTTGCACCACTGTTGATGACTCTCACCTGCAGCGATGTTCCCACTTCTTGTCGATGATTGCACATTTGTAGTTTGCCTGGTGGTGCTTGAGCTCAACTAATGTCTCTCACTCTTCCGCCGTTTGCTGCACATCAACTGCATTCGTCATGGTATACAGATGTGACTGACGCCATGAGCGCATGCACAGATTGGTATGGTTGAGCAGGTATGCCGGTTTCTAACCCATGTCGAACCTAACCAGTGCTCGCACATATGGATTTCAAACCAGAAAACCAGCTAACCCGCGTAACTGCTTCTACTGGTCCTGTCTGGTTTGGATTGGCAAGTTGAATGGTTTAAGACCAAACTGTGAACAGGGTAGTTGTCAGGAAGCAGTTATTGACTACTGTTGCTGACCAGCGAGCAGTTTCTGCGTGTTTCCGAGCTCCAGTTACACATTGGGGTCAACTATTAGTTTGAGAATCCTCTTCCATTAGCCATTGGGCCATCTAAATTATGTTTATGTAAGGCAAGCCGGATGAAGAACGGGGTGTAGTTATATTTGTTCTGATGTACTTAATGCTTGCATTGTTAGACTGGCAAATGTCATTTCATTATTTAAATTGCAATCCATGGCAACTAGTGAATTCTCCCGTTATGCATTTGATATAGGAAGTTGTCAATATACATAATTCCCTGACAGATTTGCAGTTCAAACAAGTTTTGAGACATTGTATGTTTGTGGCAGGTTCTAAATGAAGCTAACCTTACAAATGCTGTCCTTGTACGGTCAGTCCTAACACGTAGTGATCTTGGAGGAGCGATCATTGAAGGTGCTGACTTCAGTGATGCTGTTATTGACCTACCACAGAAACAGGTACATAGTTACGTAAATGACAATGCCATCACATATCGATGCTGTTATTCTTGGAGATTGTCAGGTTCTATGGTCAATGCTTATGTGATCTCTTGATTTCTGATATTATTTTTGCAGGCATTATGCAAATATGCAAGTGGGACCAACCCCATAACAGGGGTAAGCACCCGAAAAAGCCTAGGATGTGGCAATAGCCGTCGAAACGCATATGGGAGCCCTTCATCCCCTCTATTGAGTGCCCCGCCACAAAAGCTTCTTGACCGAGATGGTTTCTGTGATCCAGCTACTGGTATGTGCGATGCAAACTGAGAGAGGATTGATCCAACATGGAAACTGGTGACTAGATGGTGTACATTACATTGGAGATTGAGTAAGAGCAGAATAGTGCAGAGAAACCAGTCGTTTTTCTTCTCGTCTTGCAATTGTTGTAACATTGCAACGGAATCAGGTAAAATTCAGGATGTAGATGAGATATGGGCGCTGAGTACCGTCGACGAAATCTAGTCGGTAGTCTACCGAGGGATATGCTCACGATAGTAGATGAATCGGTGAAGGTGCGCGAGATACGAACTAGATGATAATACCAGCACCGAGACACAAGATTTAGACAGATTCGGCCGTCAGTATGACGTAATACCTGCATCCTGTGTTTCGATGTATTGCATTGAGATATGTGGAGATGTTCACTACGGGACCCCTGCCTCTCCTTATATACTCTGGAGGGACAAGGTTACGAGGAAAATATCATATTTGATATTATACAATAAATCACATCTTCTTGTAGCCTTACGGTGTACGCCTTGATCTTATGGCCTGGGCCACCTTTGGGGCGTGGCCTATGTCTTGTCTTGTGGGTAGCGGGGGTATATCATCCACAGCTAGTCTCCGAGTGCCTTGTTTCCTTTAAGCAACGCCATCTTGAGCTTGTTCGAGCTGTTCAACTTGCTGCTGATCACCAGAGACAGGCTTTCGACCAGTTTAACTGTGAACCGAGCTGTTGAAACAAGCATCCAAGTTGTTAACCAGGTGTCCGAGCAGTTGAAAACGGTGTCCGAGCAGTTGAAGCAGATGTTCGAGCAGTTCAACTGGGAGCTAAGTTCAACTGGGAGCTAGGCTCGGACTTACTCGAGTAAAGTTTGCTAGAAGGATGTAAGGGGCTCAACATAAAAATTAAAAATTCTCCACCTTAGGCGAAGTGTAGCCATTTAGACTCCTTAGTCAATAAGAAGGGTAAATAAAAAAAAAAGTACTACATTCATTGTTAGGTGAAGTGTAGCCACTTAGTCCTTAAGCATGCTGGAAGATGAAAAAATGAATCTTGTAACAGGGTCAGAATTTTAATGAAAGCTTGTCAACATCATCTGTCATGTACTTATTTAGACCCCGAACGTTGGTCATATTGCCCAAGATCAACACCCGATCCGAATAGTATGGAGCAACTTGATAGCACACCGATGAGACGTAGCAAAATCCAAATGCCAAGGGAGTACCCAGCTTAGCTGGCGACTCTTGCACAAAGAATCCAAGGGGCGAGGAGTCCCTAGCATAGCTGGCAAGTCCTCAGCATAGCTGTCGATAAAGCCGAAGCGACGAGCAATATGACCAACGGGTTGGTGATGAGTGTCGAGCAGTCCAACCAACTGGTCGACAGTGAAGTGAATGCCTGAGCGGAAGTGAGCGTTGAACGGTCCGACCAATTGGTCGGTGATGAAATCCATGAGCCAAATGGTCCGACCAGTTGGTCGGTGGTGAAGTCCAAGTGCCAGGTGGCGCGACCACCCAGACGATGATCCTCTTATCCTTCCTGACGGATGTCCCCGAGCGTAAGCTCGTTGACTAAACCAGGCCCCTGAAATAAAAATATGTAGAACGGGTAGTTCATGGTGTAAAAATAAAATGTATGAAACCCGAAAGAAAATCAGCAATGATGAAATAACGTATGCAGCTCGGTCATCGGTTGTAGATGAACATTATGTTTGTTTTTGGAAGAAGTGTTTATATTTAATATAAACCATCCGAATAGTTTGTTTGTAGCTCAGTCTCCAGCCCTAGCTAGCCCGTTAACCATAACGCGGAGCGCGGAGCCCGTGTGCGTATAGGAAGAACAAAGCGTCGTCAAGGAGCCGTCGCCGACCACCCGTAACGCAGAGGGGAGATGCTCGTCACATGTAGGGAGAAGCCGGAGACAGGGTCGTCTCTAGGGACATCCGAGCATCAACATGATTGTTCGGAGATTTATTGAGTCAAAAACGTGTGTCATCTTTAAGATGGTATACACGGAGAAAAAAGTCATTTGAAGAATGATTATGGAGAAAACAACATAGAGAGACATCGGAGACGCACGAAGATTAGAGAATATTTAGAAGAATATTAAAGTTTGCCTTAGCTTGATTGACACCAAGTGGAGTAGAGGAGTCGGCAAGTGAGTCAGCGAGTCATGATGTCCGAGTAGATGGGTGTGATTTGGATGGCTCGCTTGACAGCTCGAACGGGTATGTGGAGTCATAAGCGAACAGGTGTAATCGGAGCCTGACGGAGTCAATCCGCGTGGGGAGGGCCCTTGAGCGTGTCCGACCGAGGCGAGGGCGCAGTCCGAGATCTTCCTTGCATGCCTGAGATACGTGAGGTTGCTTGCATGGTGGTGTAGATCCAGATGCATATGTGCTTGTATATCTCTTGAACTACTCCAATTAACTTGTACGGTCGACCAACATCTTTGGTGGAAACACTGCTCCACATCGCGTTATCGCCGATCGCCTTTCCTAATTGCTGGTTGTCGTGATCCGCGGAAACGATCTTACGTATCCGATCAGAAATCACGAGTAACAACAAGATGCGATTAGGTTTTTCCCAACCGAAATCATGCAAACATACGGGTATATCTAGAAGATAATAACAATATTTAATTAGAAAGCGAATTGACTTAGCTTTCTTAGATTGCTTGACTCCGATATTGCTGTCGCGTGTTGCGTCTGTTGGAGGTGCATGGCAAGGCGTCGAACTCCAGCATGTGCGACCGTTCGCTAAGGAAAGCAATCCGCTGCCTGCCAGCGGCAACGCCGAATGCTGAGTTGCCGGCGACGTTGATTGAAGAAAAGATTCTCATCTGGTTCGCCATAGAATCAGCACGCACATCCCCTACCTGGCGCGCCACTTTCGACGAAATTTGATCGACAGTCTACTGAGGGGTATGCCCATGATAGTAGATGAATCGGTGGAGGTACGCGAGATACGAATTAGATGATAATACAAGCACCGAGGCACAAGATCTAGACATGTTCGGCCGTCAGTATGATGTAATACCTACATCCTGTGTTCCGATGTATTGCATTGAGATATGTAGAGATGCCTACTACAAGATCCCTGCCTCTCCTTATATACTCTGGAGAGTTAGGGTTACAAGAAAAATATCCTATTTAATATTATACAATAAATCGCATCTTCTTATAGCCTTGCGGTGCACGTTTTGATCTTATGGACTGGGCTACCTTTGGGAGGCGGCCCATGTCTTATCTTGTGGGTACCGGGTATCCCCCACAAGTACTGAATGCCATATGTAGCATAGTATACGTATATGAAATACTAGATCATATCATGTGCTTCTTGCTCGAAAGAAGTGGCCCCTGCTTTGTTCTAAAGCCAACATATGCAAAAGCGGAAAGTTCAACAGAGGAGTGTCTCAGTAAATAAACTTTCCACTCAATTTCACAAACATTGCTGATGCATCGGCAGCAACCAGAGCTGCCGTTCTGGATGGACCGTACAAATAGACGTCCATCGACAGCTTGACTATTTTTACAAATTGTCAAGTCAGTTGCTAAAGCTCCTTAGCTTCAGTTTTCGGCTAGCTACCTTATTAACACCAGGTCTTGAGACCTGATGTCAATAACATATATAACCACTTTGGCTACATGTTTATTATGCATATATGTATATTTTCATGTGCCATGACACGCATTGCATGCTATATATTTGTACACTCACTCAGGTTTGGGAGGCATATATTGTATATATGAATTGTATAGAGCATCCAATGGATTCGTGTACGTTCTGCAGTAGCTATTTCCACATGTTGGCCTCGCCGCCAGCAGAGGCAGATGTGGAAGCGTAGTCCAGTGCTTCTTCCGGTTGCTTGTTCTCAGCCTGAAACACCTGCGCCGGACTGGGGTAACCGGCCTCTTTCGCTGTGCCATCGCCGTGGCTGAAGAGCTGAGACGCGACGAACTTGTCGAGCACTCTCCAATCAGTGACCGAGTCGTCCATGTATGCGGCCTCCATCAGGGGCGGTTGCTGCGCTGCGTACCCAGAGGCCTGGAGGCTGCAGCTGCCTTGGGCGGCAATGTAGGCGGGAGGAGGCTTGGGGCTCTCCAACTGAGGGAGCTGCTGCAAGAAGGCGTCTTGGCTGGGCAGAAGGTGGTGGTACCCCAGCTCCGGCTTGCAGTGGTAGAGCTGCTGCTGGCCGCCGCTGTACACCGCCGCTGCCGGATGGTGGTGGTGCATCAGCTGCCTCGGCGAGCTAATGAGGTCCGGCATGAACCCGCCGGCGACGTGGTCGTCGAACCACGGCGCGCCGTCGGCCATCCTCTGCACGGTCGCCACTCGCTTCTTGAACACCCTGCAGACCACCCATCCTTCCTCCTGAACCACCCACGATTCGTTCGTGCACGGGCAAGCAGAAGCAAATGCTGTCAGCTCAGCTGAATGACATGCTCGATCACATTCACATCGACGATTTGTTGTTACGTTCAGCTAGACTGACAGGCAGGCAGGCTTACGTACAGGAGCGGTCCCGTTCTCGGTGGTCTCGAGGCGGTACTCGTGCATGATCCAGTCGGACTTCTGGCCATTGGGCGCGCGGCCCCTGTAGAAAACGAGCGTCTTCCTCATCCCGACGAGGCAGCTCTTGGTGTAGATGGGCTTGTCGCGCCCCGTCGCCTTCCAGAACCCGGCGGTGGTCGCCCGGTTGGTGCGAGAGCCCGTCGGGTACTTCTTGTCATTGTGGCTGAAGAAGTACCACTCGTTCTGCTCCTCCATCCCAATCTTGCACTTCTCTGCCCATTCCAAATGCATGTGTAATGTCATCAATAGTTTCTGCGTCTGTATATTTAGAAGCAAGTCTGTATGTACTACCAACTCATCCGTTGCATGAACTACTTGTTTCAGAATGTATTTATTTATTTCTTACCTTGGAGATCCCAAGGCTCAATTTTGTACAGATCGACGTCTTTTATGACGTCAAGGTCGATCTTGTTGGACGCCACCTTCTTCCTGAGGTAGTAGTCGACGAGTTCCTCTTCGGTGGGGTGGAAACGGAATCCAGGGGGAACATGAGAGAAAGTGTCCATCCTTTCAGTGGATCCCCACCAGTAACTGCACAGGGTAATAACCTGACAAAGATTCAGTACAAGGTTTCATCAGCAATTTAAACATGCCAGTGCCATGCAGTTCAACTAGCTCGATCAAAGCCACGTAAAAGGTCTTCCTGTCATACGCCTACCACCAGAGTATGTCAAATATCCAATGACGCTAATAAGAAGCCATAGGAGAGAAAATTGAGTTATATATTAGCACCAACATACTAGGTATGTAAATGTAGGTGCCAAGACTCGATCACACATCAATCCTAATGTTTGCTACTGGTGTTAAGACTATTTTTTGTGATACAAGAGTAATATACTTTAAGCAATCTTAACGTCAGCTAATAAGGGGTGCAAAGGATTTAGGACCTGTTTGGATGCATAGTACGAATTTCTAGTCCTAGCTCATTCAAATGGGGGGCTAGTAGGTAAG
The DNA here is from genome assembly GCF_019320115.1 of Miscanthus floridulus. NCBI lineage: Eukaryota > Viridiplantae > Streptophyta > Magnoliopsida > Poales > Poaceae > Miscanthus > Miscanthus floridulus. The sequence goes on along the minus strand of NC_089586.1, from coordinate 106,341,776 downwards.
CTAGCTTTTTAGCCAAACCATTAGCTAGTTGTTGTTATAGCCAACTAGCTGTCAAACCCTAGCTAATTTGGGTTAATTTGTAGTCCTGGCTAATAACTTTAGCTCTAAGTAATCCAAACAGACCCTTAATAATGCTGATAAAGAAGAAGCAATGCTACATGCAACTAACCTTAGCACCCAAATCAAGGGATAACATATGTATATGCTAGTCATCTTATATCTAGGGTGGGCACACATATACCATGATCATGATGTACAGAACCATGTCTATACAGACACCCGTTTGAAGCACAGTTGGCGCATATCACGAGCACAAATCTAACCATTTCTACTCTGAGCATTCATACATGTATATAGAAAGTTCAATATTATTTTATTGTCCCAAAATTTATTTGCTACTCATATTCAACTTTGGTATTGGTTGAAGATATATGTGGGCACATGTTTAGTTTCCAACAAATGGATCAGAAGTTTTGTTTCATTATTTCCATGGGGATGACATTTTAGGAAAAAAGTGAGCAATCATGGCAGTAGATAAAAAGTACATACTTTCATCATGTATACGATTACCAGATTAATTCATTGGTTCGCTTGGTTCCTTTTGTGCCAAGGAAGCTAGCTTAGTGCACATGCGGACCTTTGTGCTGAAAGAAATGTATACTAGTACATGATCTAAACAACAGCACAAATGAATTTCTTTGCCCCATATGATGATAGATTATATGGCTAAATAGCTCTAAAAAAGAGTGAATCAATTAATTGGGAATGTTCATGTTAATACATATTTATTAGACAAAGGAAAATACACCAAAATGTACCTACATAGCTTCCAAATTGTGAACAAAAAAAAAGCACACGCGCACACACTGGCACACACACACATTTACAGAAGATAGAGGGTCCCTTCTGACATAAAATAACCTATTAATATGTCAGCCTAAACTGAAACAACCTTCATGAAACAAAAGGAGAGGAGGTACGGCAATGAGAAAAAAGAAATAAAAGAGAATTTTGTTCCTTCAAACATTGGAAGATATTTGAGAAATTTCATAAGAAATATGGTTCGGAATTTCAAAGAATTGGGACTAAACCTCTTGTATCAAACTTACAATTATTCCATTTTTGTCTACATTTACTTAATTCTACATGGACCTCTGTTGTCTGATAACCCTAGTTTAAATTTTACGCAACTGAGAGGTTAAACACTCTAGGCCTTATTTGGGGTGCATGAATTTGAATTTTGGAATAGCTAGCATAAATACCAATGTAACCCCCCACCCCAGTACCCCACCCCCCAAAAAAAGATTAAAAAAAAGATCTTCAAAGAACATAGTGTACCCAAATAATTAACCTAGCTAGCTAGTGTTACTGGGAACTGGCGGTGTCTGGCACTGCACTACACACAGCAGCATCAATCGTCCAAGAACTAAGCAAATTAAAGAAACAAAGAACGACAGTGCACTATGTATGAACAGGAAGAGGTGATCGAAGCCTCACCAAGCTTGTGCGCCAAATCTATAGTTCGCCCAGATTGAGTGCACCGAGAGCCACAATGACGCTTATCAGAGCACACTCAACGGACAGCTCCTTTGATTCTCCTTCACCTGGACAGTGTAGCCATGTACACCTCGCCAACCCTCTTGATATACCCTTTGCTTGCAATTGGGCCCCGGACGAGATGGATCAGCAGGCGATCAGCTAAGCCACACCCAGTCAGTACTCAGTACAAACGCCAAGATACATATATATTTGTATCCACGGCCAGCAGGCACGCGAATGGAGTAGAACACAGCGAAACTAAAGCTGAAGATGAGAGGAGAAGAACATGCATTGTATGGTTATTAGGGGCTCACCACCAATCTGTAGGTCGCCTCCGCTTTATATACCAGCAGAAACGCAACTGTCCAGGTCAGGAGGCTAGCTAGCAGCAAGGCAGCACGCTGGATCGATCGCTTTCACCGCCCAGGCCGGGGAATGAGAGGGAGAGGGACGACACGGAGGAGCGGATGGAGGCCGGCCGGGTTGACGCGGACCGGTGGGGCGGAGGGTGTGCGCGGAAAGCGCTGATGGATTGCGGGCAAAGTCTGGGCGCAGAAATCCTGGGATGCCTGGATCTGCCTGTGCCCTTCCTTTCCCGATTGGCCGCTCCGCCCGCGTTCCTTTCCCCCACTGTAACCGCCACCACCTCCACCAGCCTCCAACAGCGACCGCCCGCTCGCGCCCGAGGCGCGACTGCGCTAGCCAGCAGCAGCTCCTCCTCGATCGCCCTCGCTCGTCGTCGTCACCTCGATCGCGCGCGTGAGGCGCCGGTGGCCCCGGCCGGCCTGCACGTCTCTGTCTAGCTAGCCGCGTCCCGGGTCCCGGCCCTGTGGCAAGAGAGGGAGAGGGACAGGCAGAGACGCCGGGACTCCGCCGGGAGTGCGGTGTGCGATGGAGTGGAGTGAAATGTAACGGGGGACGCGGAGTTGCGCCCACTTATATACGGTGGTGGGCGGTGGCGCTGGACACAGGGCCGGTGCCACTGGAAGCTAGCTTAGCTGGTGGAGTCCTGGAGGCGGAAACATCACTAAGCTCGGTTGGCTCATGCACCAGGCGCAGGCGAGGTGTCACTACCGGAGACGGCTTTTTTTTATCGAGTGTCCCAGACTTTGCCGAGTGTTTTTTATCGAATACTCGATAAAAAGGCTGTTTGCCGAGTGCCATAGAGAAAGCACTCGGCAAACAAATGGTACTCGACAAAAAGGTGGTTTATCGAGTGCCGAACACTCGACAAACACTACCGGAGACCGGCTCTTTGCCGAGTGCCAAGTGGTTTGCCGAGTGTTGTTTTTCGGGCACTCGGCAAAGACGTCTTTGCCGAGTGTTTTTTTTGACACTCGGCAAAGAAGCTCTTTACCGAGTGTTTTTTTGACACTCGGCAAAGAAGCCTCTTTGCCGAGTGTTTTTTTTTGACACTCGGCAAAGAAAATTTCAAAGCATATTTTGAAGTAGTAAATTAATTCAAATGAAAAAGTTTTCAACTAGAAAGTTGTACAACTCATCAAGATGTACAATGTTTGTTTTGGTCTTTTCTTCATATGACAAAGTGAAAATAAATTTATTCACAAATCTAACATATCTCTCTTGTAGTTTATGAAACTACAAGAGAGATATATAAGATTTGTGAACAATGTTAGAACGACCATGTCGGATGGATAGATGACCAAACAACCAAAATAAACTTTGTAGATCTCGAAAAGTTATGAAACTTTGTAATTGGCAACTTTTTGATTTGAAATCATCTTGTCATGCAAAACTGTGTTTGAATTTCAAAATTTTAAAATTCGAACTTTTCAAACGACCTCGGATGGAAAAACAACCAAAATAAACTCTGTAGATCTCGAAAAGTTATGAAACATTGTAGTTGACAACTTTTTTATTTGAAAACATCTTGTCATGCAAAACTGTGTTTGAATTTCCAAATTTTAAAATTCAAATTTTGTAAACGACCTCGGATGGAAAAACTTTCTAAACTAAAAGTGTAGATCTCGAAAAGTTATGAAACTTTATAGTTTACAACTTTTTTATTTGAATTCGTTTAGGGTCTCAAACAAGCAATTTACACTCGGTTTAGTATAATATATTGGGAACTAAACCGAAATCTAGACACAAGTGACAGTGTGGTGTAGTGGTAGAGGAGGTTCGTGCGCAGCGGGAGGTCTCGGGTTCGAATCCCGTCGACCGCGTAGCCGTGAAATTTACGCGAAAAATGCCAGAGATGGGTGGGCGCGGACAGGTGGGGGCCTCCACCAATTAAAAAAAATTTCCATTTTTTTCGGGTTTTTTTCGGTTCCAACTTTGCCGAGTGTCGGGCACTCGGCAAAGCCAGTGAGTCCGGTAGTGAAAGAATAATACTCGGCAAATACCATGTTTGCCGAGTGTCAAACAATAACACTCGGCAAAGGGCCGCCGCCGTTAACGACCAGCAGCCGCCGTTAATCCTTTGCCGAGTGTCTTCTCCTGACACTCGGCAAAGAGGCTCCTTTGTCGAGTGTCATTTTTTTGACACTCGACAAACTATATATTTTTTTTTTACTTTTGACCTTCAAACTTTTTCTGCAGTCTTCAGACAATACCTGGTACTCTATGTTCCAATGTGGCACATTTCTCGGACTTTTTCTATATTTCTTTAATTTATTTTATTTAATTGAATTTTCTTGAATAATTCAAATTATAATGGCTAGTCATTCGAATAATGAAAAAAATGAATAGAAAAATGGTATTCATGTTATTTAGTATAATGTTAGGTCGTATCCAGAAACAAACCACCAATTTCGAACATCTTGTTCACAAAACATGACCATGAACTTGCGGTCGAGTTGTTTTTAAATTCTTTAAAAAGCAAACGAAGTCAAAAAAATCATGAAACTTCTCAATCAAGATATCATATGTGGAGACTGTGATAAAAAATTGAAAAGGTTTCGCGCAAGTTCTCATGTACAATGCTTGCAAAAAATGACACTCGACAAAGGAGCCTCTTTGTCGAGTGCCAGGAGAAGACACTTGGCAAAGGAGTCTCTTTGCCGAGTGTCAGGACCTATGACACTCGGCAAAGATTTTTTTAAAAAAATTAAAAAAAACTCTTCTTTGCCGAGTGCCTGGCCAGGTGGCACTTGGTAAAGAATTAAAAAAAATAAAAAAAAAACTTTGTCGAGTGCCAGATCGGGGGCACTCAGCAAAAAGGGGATTTAACCTCCTGGCCCAGCCAGCCCACACACCGCACGCACGCACACACGCACGCCAGCGCCAGCGCCGCCGCCGCCGCCACCCGCGCCCGCGTCGCCGCGCCAGCCTCGGCCCGTGCCCGCGCCCACGACGCCCACGCCAGCGCCGCCCCCCCGCGCCGCGCCGCCGGAGGAGGAGGAGAAAGAGAGGAGAGGAGGAGAGGAGGAAGAAGGAGGAAGAGAAGGAGGAGGAAGGAGGAAGGAGGAGAAGGAGGCGCCAACTCTGCCCGCGCCAGCGCCGGCCGTGCCCGCGCCGCCGCCGCCCCCACCCCCGCCCGCGCCCGCGCCGTCCCCAGCGCTTCCCCAGCCATCGCCTTGTCCACCGGCGCCCTGGCCCCTTCACCACCGCCGCCCTACGACACCCACTAGGTATGCCCTACCGTCGTCGTCGTCGTAGTATTACTAGTAGTTGTGGTAGTAGTGGTAGAGTAGCAGTGGTGATAGTCGTAGGAGTGGTTGTGACATTGTTATATATATGTGGTTGGATATAATCTTGTGCATTTTGGCCATCGTGCCGTTCATATATATGTGCATGTCGGCCATCATGTCGTTGGTTTTCTTACAGGTTTTGAAAACCTCACCGTGCAGGGGAGGTGCTGCCGAAATTTTGTATTGACAGTTTTATGTTTCTTTTTTTTTGTAGAGAAGAACCCGTCGGAGCGGAGTCGGAGTACCTCGGCGACCCCGATCGCCTTCCTCGCCGCTACGGGTCTGCCTGCACCACGTCGCCTCGCCACTGCACCAACCCGCCACGGCCCCGCTAGCCTGACTCCACCGCCACCCTAGGTATAACCCCTCTTTCCGTATCATGGTCGTAGATCACGTAACCCAGTTAGGTGTCTCCCGTTCGAAAGAGATACGGTTAGAAATATGCAGATATTTCCATATCTAAAACCGTATTTGTTTCGAATTGTCCACGTTTTTTGGATAGCCCGCGGATGCGTAGGTGGGGTTAGTTTCCATGGTCTGCTCCGATCCGAGACAGAGTTTCGACATCATCTCCCTGTTGTTCTTCGGATACACAATCTCCCTGGCAGGACGTGTATTTGGAGAACAGTGGGGAGGTGCTGCCAAAATTCTATCTCGGATAGGAGTAGAGCATGGAAACTAACCCCATATACGCATCCTCGCATTGATGAGGTCGAGTATTATGGAAGAATTGAAGAAACATATGAATTCAAGTTTCATGGTTCCAAACCTTTTAATCCCGTCATATTCAAATGCCATTGGTTTGATCCTGAAGTAATGAGACGGACATATTCTAATCTTGGGCTAGTCGAAATTCGATATGATTCTGTCTTACTAGGAGACGATGTCTATATTGTGGCCCAACAGGCCACGCAAGTTTATTATCTTCCATATGCATGTCAAACCATAAGGCATTTTAAGGGTTGGGATATTGTGCACAGGGTATCGCCACACGGTAAAGTGCCTGTCCCAAACGATGAAGATTACAACTTAGACCCAACCACATATGACGGAGAGTTCTTTCAAGAAGAGGGACTAGAAGGGAGGTTTGAGATAGACTTAACCGAAACAATCGGAATGGAAGTAGACAATGAAACGGTTATTGAAGAGGACGTTGGAGATGAGGTGCAAAATGTGAAGGACTTACAAATGCTTGAGCGATTACATTTAGATAATGACAATGACAACATTGCTCATTCGGATAGTGTTGACTATTTCGACATGATTGATAGTGATGATGAGACTTATGATCCAGCTAATCCCGATCACGAAGATTATTTCTAATACATGTAATACTATGTTATTTTATAATTATGTTTTGTTTATTTTGCATCTATTTCTAAGTACTTCTTGTTTATCTATACTTATTGGTTTACTCTTTTTAATTGCAGGTGATTGAACAAAGATGGTGGGCGGTGGGATGAGGAAGCTAACGTCCTTGTACCGAAGGACAAGGACCGCTGCACCGAGGGAGAGTAGGAGGAGCAGCCGCAGGAGGGAGTCATCGCCTGCCGCCCCGTCGCGTGAGGAGGAGGAGCAGGTGCCCTAGGAGGACGTCGAGGAGGCGTAGGAGGACGCGCAGGAGGACGACGAGGAGGCGCAGGAGAACGTGTAGGAGGACGACGAGGACGAGGCGACAGCGGGGGGTTTCGCTTCCTGTAGTTCGTCGAGCGTCTACTTGTGAGGTCCCGCGAGCCTCCCTTAGCGACCGATACCTCGTGAGAGACGCCCGCTGATTCGACCTAAGGGGGAAAGTAACTTTAGATGTTATCACTACTTTATATGATATGTTGAAAATCAAAATAGAAATTAATAATTTTTCTTAATCACTTGGGCAAGAACTGGACGATTGTGGCGAGTGGAGGTGGTCACACACGCCAAGTCAATGGCATCCTCGGTCTTCTGTGCAAGGAGCACTTCCCTAGCCTGGTTGAGTACGCCGGAGTGACGGGGCCGGCCTACTCGTTTGACCACTACGCCGCCGCCCCCGATGCTGTAGATCGGGCCCACAGGGTATTCAACAACAAGGCGGAGCGGGTGAAGCAAGAGCTGTGGGTAAGTCTTCCTCGCACTACATTGCTCAATACATTCTTGAAATAATGAATGGATACATCGTGTTTGTATGTAGGATTTCTTTAGATGCCAGGACGGATATGAGGCCAGGGCGGATGCGGTGGCTACCAAATGCTGCAAAAAACTCATCGTGGACATGCATTACGAGGTGTGTATCCAGGCCATCGTAACTTACCATGGGACCGTCCTTGGAATGAAGGTCACCAAAAGGGATGCAAGATCCATGACGCTGACCCAGGACCAGTACTTGCAGGTAAATACAGAACATTAATACTGATTCCTTTTGAGATTAAGTAGCCTTAATTTCATCTTCTGATATGTCATGTACTTGATGACCTGTAGATGATTCCTTATTGGTGTGCCGCGCATCCCCAGTGCTGGGAACAGATGGTGGACAGGTGGTGCTCACGCGAGTGGGAGGAGACGCACAACTTGTGCCGGGAGCGGCGTTTGATGATGCCAGGTGTAGCACACCATCAAGGCAGCCGCAGCCTTAGCGGATACGCAGAAACATGGGTACGCAAATTCATTTATTTATTCTAACGCTCAATTCTGCATGATTTCTAATCATCTTGCATTTTTTCTCGCAGTCGGCGTCACATGGTGGCCAGCCTTGCTCCATCTTCAAGGCTTTTGCTATGGCCCACAAGGGCAAGGCGACGTCCGACGTCGACTACAACCCGGAGGGCGGGCCCGAGGCGTACAGCAATGCGACCGTCCACAACCGCCTCAATGAGTACACATCGATGGCAAGGGAGGTCCATGGGTCAGAGTACGATCCGAGCACTGAGGACCTTGATGGAGAAGTCGTCATGAGTGTGGGAGGAGGCAAGAAGCATGGGCGGTACTGGATTGGCGACGGCGCAATCGACTCGGCCGCTACTCCCAGTCTCTCCTAGATTCGAGCAAGCAGCACGAGCAGGAGCCCGGCCATACGACCTCGGCAGGACACTTCACACCACCGGGTGGAGGCACTCGAGGTTATTCCTGGTTTATTTGTCGTTCATTGGTTTTTTCATACCTTTCCTTTGTATTATTGTAACATTAGGGTGAATATATTGTAGGCCCAGCTGGAACAAGAGAGGAGGATACGGGAGCAGATGCAGGCGAAGATGGAGAGGGTGGAGGCCGAGCGGGAGGCCGAGCAGCAGAGGATGGCGGAGATTCTTCAGTACATGTAAAGTCTTGGCGCCGCTACGGGTGTAGCTCCGCCACCTTCGCTATTCGCTCCACCTTCACCTCCACCTCCTCACTATTCTATTCCTGTGAGTATAAATGTTTTAGTTTGTATGTTCATGCTTACAGTCAAACCTAGCGGAGTATGAAAGTTTTATTCATGTATGGTATATATTTATCTTGTCTCACACATGCAATCTCTTCTCCTTTGTGCAGAATCAATCGGCGGCATCGAACGATCCTCATGCTTCAGCGAATCCTTCACCAAATCAGTGATGATACTTGTGGTTGTTAATGATACTTCTATTTGCAATTGTGGTTGACGATGATGGAGCACTTGGAGTGCTTGTGAACTTATTTGTGATATATTGTGAGACATGTGACGTTTGTGATATATATGTGACGTTTGTGATATATATGTGGTGTTGGTGATATATATGTGATGTTGATGATATATATGTGATGTTGGTGATGTTTGTTATATATATCTTCTGTTTGTTTGGATGGGATGTAAAAAAACAAATAAAAAAGTTGTTTTCAGTCACTTTGCCGAGTGCAATGGCCATGACACTCGGTAAAGTGACCATCTGAAAACTACCTGGGAACATGCTTTGTCGAGTGCAATGGCCATTGCACTCGGCAAACATCACAGATTTGCTGAGTGCCACGGTCCAAGCACTCGACAAAGGTGGCCACTTTGCCGAGTGTCTTGTCGGCGACACTCGGCAAAGTGGCCACCTTTGCCGAGTGTCTAAGTCAACGGAGCTCGGCAAAGCGGGTCCGTTGCCGAGTGCTTGACCTTGACACTCGGCAAAGTCGCCGTCACGGTGGCGCTCGCCGTCACGGCCACTTTACTTTGCCGAGTGCCCGATAAAGTGCACTCGGCAAAGAGGTCTTTGCCGATAAACTGTTTACCGAGCGTCCTTTGCCGAGTGTATATCGGCCTTTGCCGAGTGCCTCAGGCACTCGGCAAAGAAGCCGCCTCCGATAGTGTGTAGTCGTAGCCTCGTAGAGTTCCACACATATTTCAATCTTGATCGCGGTCGCTCAGCCGATCTGACCGACCTAGTAGTATATTTTGATAGCGACCCTTCTCCAAATGGAAAATCCTGTGTAAAGGAAGCCAAACATCTTATCATAGTTCATAACCTCTTATCAGATCGATGTTGTGCCGCAATTTAGTGGAGTATACTGGTAATCAAGTACTGGAATAGTAATAATATATAATCAGTTCTGAAATTTATGGAATTCTAACTCTGGTCTGTTGTGATGCTGCCGGTGTAATCAGTACTGGAATAATAGCAATCCAACCACTTGGTGAAACTAACCTCAAAGGCTCAAAGCAGCATATGCAGTCACCTACCATACCATGACAGCCGTAGTCGAGGACTACTATGTAACAAGGGTACGTGTGAATGAGTATGTGTCGTCGACAGCACAACAAAAGAAAGAAAGGATGAAGAGAGCTTGATTAAGAAGCATGTCGTCTTTTGTCGACGACTATATATGTTTTAGCTACTAAAGGATAGGATAAATAAACAATGTCTATTTGTGAGGCGAATCGAAGAGGCTGCGTCGATCCTGGCGCACGCCGAGGCCGGCAGGAAGAGTCGTGAAGCCGTGGCGGCGGGTGGTCCGGCGTGGGCTCGACCTTATCATTAGCAAACCTTGCTTTTTCTCGCTTTCCATAGATCGGCTTCCTTCAGCTTCTTCCTCAATACTGCTGTGATCAGTGACCTCTATTCCCTACTACTGGAGCTGAGAGCACAGAGCAGCTGCTGATGGTGGTGATGAACTCGACCGATCTGGGCTCCACACACGCACGAGCGCGCGAGGCTAGCTGATTGTCCCTTTCGCAGAACGGGAAAGTGATTTTCTGGAAGAGATCCCGGCCGTACTAGCCCGTCGTCGTCGTCGGTAAGTTTGCCAAACTGATCGTGCGATCGAGGGGCTCTACAGAGTTGATTAGCTAGCAACGACAAACCTTCCGGCCTGGGGATCAGCGACCTGAAGCTGGCAGGATACGCGCTACAGACGAGATGGTTGTGACTGTAGCAGTTGGACCAGGATCGGGCTTGGAGTCGGTTACCAATCAAAACCACTCCACAAGTCCAAGCCTTCTTCAAAGCGTCGATCTACACCCTGGTTGGAGATGGCCGCCGAACGTGGTTCTGGGAGGACCGATGGATTGGCGGTGAATCTGTCAGGGACATAGCGCCATATGTTTACCAGATGGTGCCCTGCAGGCGTGTCCGCAAAATGCAAATCGTCAGAGACGGGCTAAACAACCGGAATTGGGCACGCTACATAGCTGGAGGCCTGTCAATTCCCGCGATCATGGACTACCTGCACCTTTGGCACATGGTGGACAACACCTAGCTCGACGAAAGACCAGATCGGATCATCTGGCGTTGGACTCCGGATGGGAACTACTTAGCAAAATCAGCTTACAGAATGCTGCACGCCGGGTCCATGCACTACCGGAAACAGATCCTTTGCCGAGTGCAACTATCTTTACCGAGGGCTAAAAGTTGGGCATTCGGCAAAGAGCTATTTTACCGAGTGCCGCACTCGACAACGATATACACTCGGCAAATAAGGCTTTGTCGAGTGTCAGGCACTCGGCAAACCCTGGCGCTCGGCAAAAAGCGGCGTCAGGTAACGGCCGCCTCCTGCCGTCCAGGTTTGCCAAGTGACAGCGGGTAGGCACTCGGCAAACCAATTCTTTGCCGAGTGCCAGACTCTGACACTCGGCAAACTATTTTTTTCCACTTTTGAACTCCAAAATTTTTCTCGAGTCCTCCTACAGTAGATGAGACTCCATGTTAAAATTTGGTATATTTTTATGGCCTTTTGCTATATTTAGTTAATTTATTTCATTTAATTGAATTTTTTCGGAAAATGCAAATTTGAACTGCACATGCATCAAATAATGGAATTTAATGATTCAAAAAATGATATTCATGGTATTTAGTGTAGTGTGAGGCCGTATCCAGGAACGGACCCGAAATTTCGAACATCTTGTTCACGAAACATGACCACGAACTTGCGGACGAATTGTTTTTAAATTCTATAAAATGCAAACGAAGTCCGAAAATCATGAAACTTGTCGAGATATCATGATATCGTATGTGGAGGATGTGATAAAAATTTGAGAAGGTTTGGTGTACATTATCACGTACGATGCTTACAAACCAGGACCTCCCCCGCCCCACCCCGCGCCGCGTTGGTCGGCCCGCCGTCCCGCCCCGCCCCGCGCTGGCCGGCCCGCCGTCCTGCCTCGCCCGCGCACGGCGGTGCGCCCCCGCCCGCGTGCCCCCACCGCCTTCGCCCGCCCCGCCCGCCGACGCGCCCCCGCCCGCCCCACCCCGCCGACGCGCCCCCGCCGCTCCGCCGCCCGCGCACGGCAGCGCCGCCCCGGCCCACTCGGCGCGACCCCGTCCGTCCTCGGCACGCCCCCAACCGCCGCGGCCATCCTCTCCCCGTCCCCGGCGTGCCTCGGCCGACCCCGATGCCCTGACGCCCTCCTAGCCCCTGACACCATAGGTGAGTAGTACAGTGGCAGTGGTAGTATGTTTTAGTAGAAGTAGAGTTCGGTAGAGTAGTAGTAGGTGGTTGTGGTGGTGATAGTAGTAGTACAGTAGGTGGTTGTGGTGGTAGTAGTAGCAATAGGTGGTGGTGGTGGTGGTGGTGGTTGTAGTAGTAGAAGAGTAGAGTGGTGATGGTGGTGGTGGTTGTAGTAGTAGAAGAGTAGAGTGGCGGCGGCGGTGGTGGTGGATGGATGTGACTTGGCAATGATATGTTGAATTGAATGCATATGTATATGTGGTTGTCGGCCATCGTGCCGCATGTTTTTTTGCAGGTTTTGGATACCTCACCATGCAGGGGAGGTTCTGCCGAAATTTTGAACTGAGATAGTATTTTGTTCTTTTTTGCAGAGAAGAGCCATCGTAGCCGAGCCGGAGTATCTCGGCGACCCCGATCATCTTCCTCGCCGCTGCGGGTCTGCCTACACCGCGTCGCCTCGCCACTGCACTGACCCGCCACGGCCCCGCTAGCCTGACTCCATCGCCACCCTAGGTATAACCCCTCTTTCCGTATCATGGTCGTAGATCGCATAACCCAGTTAGGCGTCGCCCGTTCGAAAGAGATACGGTTGGAGGTATGCAGATCTTTGCATATCTAGGACCGTATCAGTTTTGGATTGTCCACGTTTTTTGGACAGCCCGCGAATGCGTAGATGGGTTAGTTTTCATGGTCTGTTCTGATCCGAGATAGAGTTTCGGCATCACCTCCCTATTGTTCTCCGGATACGCACTCTTCTTTGGCAGGACGTGTATCTGGAGAACAGCGGGGAGGTGCTGCCGAAATTCTGTCTCGGATATGAGTAGAGCATGGAGACTAACCTCATCTACGCATCCGCGGGTGGGATTAGGACCTATCCTCACCTATTAGACAGTAGGAACACCATGTAGATGCAATTGATGGTTACTTTGCTCAGTGATACATATGTTAGAGGATGGATGACCGTCAGTGAATATACACGGGCCGGAGAAGTCAGAGTGATTACACCAATGAATGGATGAACAAGACCAATGCTTTCTTGAACAGTGCATTTGGCAAGGCTGCTAAAGGACATTGCCTAGTTTTGTGTCGCTGCAGCAAATGTAGAAACAGGAGAAGGATAAACAAGGTGGAGAGTTCTATCAAGAAGAGGGGCTACAAGGGAGGTTTGACATAGACTTAACCGAAGACATAGGAATGGAAGTAGACAATGAAAGGGATGATGACGAGGACGTTGGAGACGAGGTGCGAAATCTGAAGGACATACAAATGCTTGAGCGATTACGTTTAGGCAATGACAATGAAGACAACATTCCTTCTTCGGATAGTGTTGATGAGTTAGACAATGTTGATAGTGATGACGAGACCTATGATCTAGCTAATCTCAATCATGAAGATTATTTCTAATACATGTAATACTATGTTTTTTGTAATTATGTTTTGTTTATTTTTACATATATTTCTAATACATGTATTACTATATTTTTTGTAATTATGTTTTGTTCATTTTTGCACCTATTTCTAATTACGTCTTGTTTTTTTATTGCAGGTGATTGAACAAAGATGGCGGCGATCGTCATAGGTCCGTGAACTCGATTTACCAAAGACCACGCCGGCTGCAGGAGGAGGCGGAGGGGGTGGCGGAGGGATCGAACAGGAGGAGGAGGAGGACCACCAGCCACAGGAGTGGGCCATCTCCTCCCACGCCATGTGAGGAGAAGCTGGAGGAGGAGGTGGCGCCCGTGGATGAGTCAGATGAGGAGCTGGTTTGGCAGACAGACGAGGAGGAGGGGCCGCACGAGGACGAGTCTCCTCCCACGCCGTGGGAGGCGGCAGGCACGTGTTCCGCTTCCTCCGACTCCTCTTCAAGTGTCTACTTGTGAGGTCCCACGAGCCTCCCACAAGTTCCGCTTCCTCACCAACGCCCAGTGATTCGTCCCGAAGGGCAAAAGTAAGTAACTTTATATGTTATCACCACTACTTCATATGATATGATGAAAAAAACTAATATTTTTCTTAATCACTTATGCAGGAACTGAGTGGTTGTGTCGGGTGGTAGCGCACGGCTAGTCAATGGCATCCTGGGTCTTCTGTGCAGGCAACACTTCCTCGGCATTGTCACGTACGCATCGAAGACGGAGCCGGCCTACTCGTTTGACCACTACGCCATCGCCCCTGATGCGGAGTACCCCAACAAGGTGGCGCGGGTGAAGGCAGAGTTTTGGGTAAGTCTCCCTTGCACAACATTGCTCAATACGTCGCATTCATTGGACTTTTCTTGAAATAATGAATGGATACATCGCTTTTGTATGCAGACTTATTACAGATGCGAGGAGGGATTTGAGGCCAGGGTGGAGCAGGTGACTACCAAAGCCTGTAAAAAACTCGTGACCGACATGCATCACGAGGTGCGCATCCAGGCCATCATAACCTGCTACGGGTCGAAGCTTGGAGAGAGGAAAACCAAGAAAGACGCAAGAGAGATGCAGCTGACCCGGGAGCAGTACCTTGAGATAAATGAAGAACATCAATATTGATTCATTTTGAGATTAAGTTGGTTTAATTTGATCTTCTTATATGTCCAATACTTGATGACGTGTAGATGATTCCCTGGTGGTGCCAAGCGTATCCCGAGTGCTGGGCGATGATGGTGGAGAGGTGGTTCACGGAGGAGTACATCAAGATGCATAGGGATGCCTAGGACCGTTGTTTGTAGATGCAAGGTCCAGCACACCATCAAGGCAGCCATAGCCTCGTCGGATACAAACAAGCATAGGTACACGAATTCATTTATCTATTGTGACGCTCAGTTCTGCCTGATTTATAATCATCGTGCTGTCTTTCTCGCAGTCGGCGTCACAAAGTGGCCAGGCTTGCTCGGACTTCTAGGCATGATGTATGGCCCACAAGGGCAAGGCGACGTCCGACGTCTCCTTCAACCTGGAGGACCCGCCCGAGGCATACACGAACCCGAGCGTCCACTCCTGCATCAGTGAGTACACTGAGGTGGCGAGGTCGCTCCATGGGCCAGACCACGATCTGAGCACCCAGAACTTCGATGGAGAGGCCGTCATGAGGGCAGGGCAAGGCAAGAAGCATGGGCGGTTTTGGCTTGGCGACGGCATCATCGACACGGCCTCTACTCCCTCTCTCTCCCAGATCCGAGCACGGAGCACAAGCGAGTGCCCGGCCATTCGCACACGGCCGACCGCTGCATAGCACCGGGTCGACGCACTCGAGGTTATTCCTGTTTTACTCATCATACATTGATCTTTACACACCTTAATTAGCTTTGCATTACTGAAACATTGGAGTGAAATATTGCAGGACCAGCTGGAGCAAGAAATGAGGCAACGTCAGGAGCTGGAGGCCGAGCAGCAGAGGATGGTGGCCCAGCTGGAGGCCGAGCGGGCCGAGCGGTAGGCCCAGGCACAGAGGCTGACGGACATTACGGAGTTCCTACAAGGACTTGGGCAATGTGTGTGCTTCTCTCTGTCAGCTGGGCTGTTGGTTCCACCTCCGCCTCCACGTCCTGCAGCTGTAGCTACTCCTGTGAGTATGAAAGTTTTTTACTTTTGCTTGTGCTTTGCTTGTATGGCCTCTACCTTCCTATATTAGCTATCCAAATAATCTTGTCTCACATACAATCTTTTCTCCTTTGTGCAGTCTCTATCTGACGGTGGTTCAAATAATCCACCTCATGCACCTCCGAATAATGGAGTTGGGCCTTTACCACAGTCGCAGTGGCCGAGATGAGTGCACATTGTATTTTTTTCATTTGTTGTTCACATGGTGATGGACTTGTGATATACTTGTGATGCACTTGTGGACTTTGATGGACTTGTGGATTTATTTGGATGGACTTGAGCACTTATTATTATATATGTGATATATATTGTGATAGATGTGATATGTGCGGATGGATGTGTGGATGGATGAGATATATATGTGATGGATGAGATATATGTGATGAATGAGATATATATGTGATGGATGAGATATATATGTGATATATGTTTGTATGAATTTATTTGTCACGATGGAATGTAAAAAAAATTAAAAATTGCCGTTTTGGATCACTTTGCCGAGTGTTGCACTCGGCAAAGGACCCCGTTGCCGAGTGCCATGGTCACAACACTCGGCAAAGCTGGAAAAATGGGCGCTCGGAAAACCATTTTTCTAGCTTTGTCGAGTGTCATGACCATGGTACTCGGCAAAGAATTTTTTTTTTAAAAAAAAATCAAACTTTGCCGAGTGCCGGCCAGAGGGCACTCGGCAAAGAATTTTTTTTAAAAAAAATTTAAACTTTTCCGAGCGCCGGCTAGGGGGCACTCGGCAAAGATTTTTTAGAAAAAAAATAAAACATATTTGCCAAGGGCCGGATAGAGGGCACTCGGCAAAGAATTATTTTTTAAAAAAAATAAAAAAATCTTTGCCGAGTGCCTGCAGGTTGGCACTCGGCAAAGCGACCGTCAACGGGGCCGGCGCCGTGACGGTCGCTTTTCTTTGCCGAGTGCCTGATGAAAGACACTCGGCAAAGAGGGCTTTGCCAATCAATTTTTTGCCGTGTGTTCTTTGCCGAGTGCCGCACTCGGCAAAGGCTTTGCCGAGTGTAATTTGGAGAACCTGAATCCAGCAGTGATGCCGTTCCTCGGCCATAGACTCATTTGGAAGACATGGGCGCCGCTAAGAGTGAAGATATTCCTCTGGCTTGCGTTCGAGCGACGGCATTGGACCGGGGACAGGAGGGCAAAGCATGGCCTAGAGGCCTGGGAACTCTGCTACCTCTGTGACCAAGGCCAAGAGACCATCGACCACATCCTGTCGGTCTGCCCACTCTCAAGAGGAAGTCTGGTTCTACATCCTGAATGCCCTCGGTCGATAGCCACCACAACCAGCTGCTACAACACTGCGCTGGTGGCGGCGACTACGCTCTCTCTTCGATGGCGACCGTCGATCATGCCTCGACTCCCTGTTCACCCTTGTCTCTTGGCAAATCTGGAAGGAGCGCAATGCAAGGTGCTTCAGAGAGTCGACATCAAGCGTCAACGACCTACTGCAGCTCATCAAAGTGGAAGCCGATCGATGGATCGAGGCCGGAACAAGGGGACTAGCAGCCTTGGCGCAGACCTAGCAACGGAGCGCTCCAGCTTGCACTAAGGATGGTTAACTTCAAAATGTAGCACTTTGAGAAAACTAACGGCGGGCAACGGCATTCTTGTATTATAAACTCTTCATCTTCTAATACAATAATATGTACACTCTTGCGTATTCCAGAAAAAAAAAGCTAGCAAAGGCGCTAGTAGCACGCATCCATGTGACAATCGTTGGGACTTGGGAGCGAACGAATGGTCCTGAAATGAAGAGCACAACACACAGTTCAGTGTGGGAACCCTAGCTAGATAATAGCACTTGATACTAATTACTCCTTCCATCCCAAATTATAAGTCATTCTAAGAATCTTGGAGAGTTAAAGGATCTCAAGTTTGACTAAATTTGTATGATAAGATAATAATATTTATAATACCAGTTAAGTATCATTAGATTCTTCATCAATTATATTTTCATAGTATACCTATTTGATGTATGTTATAAATCTTTGTAATTTTCTCTATACTTTTGGTCAAACTTAAGATGCTTTGACTCTCCAAGATTCTTAGAATGACTTATAATTTGGAATGGAGGGAGTACTGATAATCTTTGTGGTCATGCGTAGACCGATCCATGCATTTGTGTAGTGTGGTCCTCAATATGTGTCATGCACGTGCTTTGTTCGCACGCAAATTTAAAACAGGGACAACAATTGGCTGGAAAGATGGGTTTTTGTTGCACATGCATGTTTCGTCTCTCAAGAAGACTAGTATAATCCCCGTGCTAACGCCACGGCTACATTTGATGGATGCATATGAAAACAACAAAACAACCAAACTACGGTGGTATTTCGTCACATAAATAGAGTAGAGTAAGACAATTAAGAGAGATTTCAATTCATTGCATCATTTTTAGTATATTATAGAAATTTATCCTGTACATATGCCGATACGCCATTCAAGAATGTGTATTATACAGCTTTTAACAAAAAAAAAATACATCCGAAACATTTAGCCTGCTATAAAAACATAAATCTGGACTCAGTTTGATCCTTCTATATTTTGTTGGTTTAGCATGATGTGTCTTGACTCAGTAAACCTAGCACAGCACAGTAGTACCAAAAAATAGATCTAAACAAGGTCATCTAATTGAAAAAAGGGTCATCTGATGACGGTGAATTCAATTGAATGAAAAAAGGGACTCCTCAGAGAATCCTTCAACAGCCACCAAACTACCGCGGCAAACAAGAGTAGTGATAAGTACAAAATTTCTCAAAAGCTGAAGAGCATTCAGGATCCTCGACCCCTGCAATCTGCTCTCTCACTACCTCTTCCAAGTGAATAGGATCTGTAAGAAATGAAGGAACAATATTAAACTTGACATAGTGCTCCGCTAATCTCACTACTTGCAATGCAATTGTTAGTCACTTACTTTTATCAAAAATATTTTGTAAGTCTAATATGCATTGTCAAAAACAGTGTCTTGACACAACGTCCTTGCATTGAGGGCATACAGAACTTATCAAGTATATGTGAAAATGATTATACCCATTCCAGTACCATGGAATGATTATACCCATTCTTATATATACTCACCTTCTGATAGCAAATTTGATTCCTCAACCACGTTGAACACCAAAATGATAGATGTTGGGAATAAGTTGAAAAGAATTATAGTCCGTTGTTACACTGCAATTTCAATAAATAAATATACGCCACTTTATATTCACCCGTAGGGTCTTTTTTTCCACAGGTAAAGAACATGTTCTAATCGCTCTATTCAACTTGATACATTATTCGCTCACAGAAATGCAGACTGGCTAAAAAAAGGGAGAACATAATCATCATAGCGGAGCCAATGTGAAGGGTCACTCAGTGGCAAATGAAACCGAACTATCAACAGTAACCCAGGATCAAAAATTTTCAGTGTGGATTGTAGATGCTTGGTTTATATCTTATTTGCTAGTATTGATACAAATTCATGCACTTAGTACCCAGTGATGGATCACGCATCCTTATAAAAAGAACTATTACATGTTACACCGATATCATCCACAAGTCAAATTTCATTCTGCACTCAACCAATGGATACACATAGTACTGCTAACTTAATTAACAAAACGAATCAAGCTAAATTGGAAAAGTAAAAAAAACATAATCATGACTTAAAGACTATCTGCACGTCACTCATGGTCATCTAGATTGGGAATGCCTGACGCCTTCGTCTCCAATTGCACCTTTTCCTGTCTCCATGCGAAAATGTATGCAACGGTATTATAGGAAATCCTTTTCAATTCGACGTTTAATCAGTCTGAAAGAAAAGATAATATATATTTAATCAGTCTGAGAAATAGAATAAGTATATCCTGACAACGAACCTTCCCTATATCAGAGCTGGAATGACAACAGATTTTGTCATAGACTAATTGTAGCTTACCAACATATTTTGAAACCAGCTTCTAATTGCAGTAGTGCTGTTCTTTCAATTCCGACAATATACATTAGCAAGAACTGAATCAGGGAGATCTTATCGTGAAAAGACTGAAATGTATTCGAACTTGATCTTACCTGTCTTGCATGTTTACTGGACCAAAGCCTGTAACTGGGGCGTAGTATAGTGATTGAAATAATGTGGCACCAGCTAGTTGAAGCACCCGGAGACATCACCTTGCCGAGGGGTTAGACGCCAGGATCAGGGCTGCATTCAACCTATCGACTGTCATCACTTGTCGTGTCGTGCCCAACTACAAATCATATTTTCACAGGCAACGACTATAAAGTGACCCCGTGAGAAGGGAAAAATCATAGAAATTCAATAGATAAATTAATATGGGTAAAGCGGTAAAGCCTGTACATCTCATACAACTATGAGGCTGTGAAAAATGAAGTACCTCTACTCCAAGAGGCTTGATTTGTCCCAAAGCTTCAGTTGCACCACATACAACTGCAGAGCCTCCCATGTCAAATTTCATCAGCTCGATGCTGTAGCCTGGCCTGGTCTATTGTAGACACCACTGGAGTCATAGGCAAATCAAGCATAAGAAAAATAACAAATTGTTCCACCTTCATGTCTACTTCTAGTTTTTCATAAAGCCACTAAATATGTTGCAAGTACTACAAAGTACAAACCTTTTAAAAGTTAAACCCTTCACAACAATAACCAGCTTTCTCTTGACGTTCCCATAAGTGGGTTTGTAACACAATAGCAACTCCCAAGCAGGAACACATCTTCAACTCTTTGCATTTCTCTACATCTAGTATTGTGGCAGTGAACACATCACTGTAAGTAGAAGCGATCTTTGACGCCTCCTCCGCAAGCACAGCTGAAAAGACAAAGGATGACTGCAATAAGTATACTGACAATTAATCTATGAATAACACACCTGACGAATATCTATTGACAAGGGGTAAGGACATTTGCAGGAGAGTTTACAAGCTCTCTTTCGAATATCACACCTGACGAAGCTCTCTTCCGAATGGTTACTATATCTTGATAACAGGGTATGTTGCCTGCAAAGAATTTTTTGTTTGTTATTAGCATGTATGGCCATGAAAGGCATTATCTGTTTATCTGTGCATTGTCTAGTTAACATGAACACATAAATGAAAATCCTATCGGGTTTACGTTTTGCAACGCCACTACCAAGCTCACACAATAGTACTACTATACTACAATCGAACAAAGGACCATATTTGCATCGTGAACCCAATAGATTCTATTCATGTCACCATTGATCCATCATTTGTGGTAACTCACAAACAAAGTATCAAGAGATTTACCGGTTCTAAAAACAGCAAACATTTATGCTCTTGAATCCAAAGTATCGAACCACCGTGACCTCAAACAAAAAAAGGAAAACCAAAAGGAATTATAGTAGCACAAATTAGAACTCATGGCTGCTTCTTGTAACAACCTAGGTTTTTCAATAACCCAAAAATCTAAACTTAAAAATTCTTTTCTAACAAAACCCATGCATGGTGAGTGTGCATACTAGGAAACCACCCATGTGGTTGCACAAGTAGAACCCAAGTTAGCATGGTTGAGCATTTTGCATTTAATTCAACTTGTGAGTTGCTTCTTCATAATTTTATGTGATGCATTAAAATCAATTAAATCTTTCAATAAACTATTGTGTGTTTGTTGCCAAACCTTTGGCTTGGACCCTAAAGCCCTAGATGACCTCTGGTAGGCCCCACTAGGGTGTATACATGTTGGCAACACATGTATACATGCATAGGAGCCCTAGGTGTAGTGTGGAAATAGAAATAGACATAGGAAAGGAATTGGAAAGAGGGAGAAAAAGAAAAGGGAAAGCAGCCCGAGCAGCCCAAGACGGCCCAGAGCCGTGGCCCGAGGGGCCTCACCCGCGCCCTCTCCCTCGCCCGTGCCCGCACCCCCACCAGCCCAGCGAGATGGTCCACCTCCGCGCTCACCCGCGCGCGCATCGGCCTGCTTCGCCCGCACCGCGGCCCAGCAATGGCCTGCGACCGCGCCCCACGTTGCGACACGCTGCCGCTGTCGCCTTCCCCCACCGCTAAACACTGGGCCCCACTTGTCATCCCGTTTGCTCTACCTCCCCTCCTCTGCTTTTCTCGCCGAGGCAGGGCACCCCGTCGACGAGCATCCGAGGCCAAGCCTAGCATCCCCGCCGCCCGTTCCCAAGCCGTTAGGCAAGGGCGCACAGATGGACGCCACGTCCATGATCCATGACACCCCCACACCACCCTCTATCGCACCACGCCGTGCTAACGTCGTCGTCGTGGCCCCGTCGCCATGATGCCACCCCTATTTGCCTTTTTGACTGGATGCCGCTCGAATTAGGGGCGCCAACGGGCGCACAGCCACCCCCGCTCCCTAAAACCCTAAGCCGGAGCCCTTGATCACCCTCCACGTGCTGCCATTCCCTCCATCTGCCGTCCACCGCCGCCATGGCTGCAAGCTCCACATAAAAGGGGCACGGCCAGTGCCCTAGCATCCTTCCCATGCCCCGCTGCCACTGGTGGTTTCACCAACTGCACGCCGAGACCAAGAGAAAGGAAGGAGAAAGGAGGAGGAGAGGAGATGGTGGACGACCGCGCCGCTACCACCGAGGAGCCGCCGCTAGAGGAGAAGACGACGTCCCGATCATCTTCCTCATCATAGCGGTTCGGGACGACACTTCTACACTTCGACACGGCCACAACTCGCCATGGCACCGCCACCCTGACTTCACCACCACCTTCGGTGAGCACCCTATCCCCCCCCTTATCCGCCGCCGTCGAGCGCGTGCCATGGCCACCCCTATGTCCTCGGCACCAGGGAGGGCCAAGGTCGAGCCTTTGGCCACCGCGCTATGCCATACGCACCCACGCGCACCTTCACGAACACTCACGTGTCCATGCCGAGCCTTTGATGCTTGAGAACGCTGGCATTCTGCACGCGCACCAGGCGTGCTCACCATGGCTAGAGCATGGCCAAGGCGGAGCCGTTCTGCCATCACCAAGCCGGTAGAGGTAGGAAGCCCACTTTGGCAAGCCTCGCCTCACCGAGGGACATGACCCACACTGGATGAAGGGGAAAGTAGGACCCTAGGGGCCACCGGTCACGTCCGCCTTGCCAGAGCTATCACGCCCCAAGTCATTGCCTGGTCAGAGGCATTCCCACCGATCCTGGTTGCCTCGTGGAACGAGGGATGGCCGATGAGCTCCATCGCATCAACGCGATCCTAGCTGCCTAGCTAGATGGCCCAGAGGATAGCCCTAGCCCCCACGTCACCATCGCTGGGGCCTCACCGGAGCCATGTCGCATGCGCTGCCGCAGAGCGAACTCCGCTGTGGAAACCGATCACCGGCTCCGCCTTCACGAGCACTCTAGTGACCCCGATTGCGCGGAAAGGACCCATCTTGAGCCTTGGGTGCTCGTGTAGCTGAACTATTGTGGCATCTATGCCCGCTGCCTCCCGGCCATCATTGGCAGGCCATGAAGATGGCGCCCTTGCCCTAGCCACCCTTGCTAGAGAGCCAAGACCACTCGGGGAGAGCCGTGACAGTCTTGTTGAGCGTGCCTCGTGAACTCACCATGCCGTCGCCGCTCCACCAAGCTCACCCCGTCACCGAGTACTGTTTCCAACCCTTGCCGGCCACCAAGGAACCACCTTTAGTACCCCACCGTACCCACGCTAGCGCCTAGGAGCCCTAGGGAGCCGTAGCATCACCGCCGACCTGCCGCCGACCACCTCCGGGAGACCTCGTCACCGGCATACGTGAGCAGAGGAGGTCGAGCACCCCGTGGCGCCTCTCCCTACATTGGGTACACCATGAGCCAAGAAAAGGAGAGAGGAGGTGGACACGGTTGAAGGACCGGAAACGGCGACTAGAGGGGGGGTGAATGGGAGCCTCAAATTTCTTTCGAAATCTTCGACCACTGTCCCAACATCAATCCCCAAAAAGCATACACGAAAGACTTGATGACCATGACCCTAGAGAAGGGTGGATGCTCCCTCAGAACACAGCGGGTCACCACAGAGCAAACGGAACACAGATCGAAGCCCAAACGAGCAAACTCCCAAAAGAAAACAGCACTGCTCCTGCAAATATCGGACACGTCCGGTATTATATCGGACACATCTGGTATTTTCAGACACGTCTGGTATGATCTCGGACACATCCGGTATTTTCAGCAGCAAGCTGACCAAAAGAGAAAAATCCAAAACCCCGTCAAGTGGTGTCCAAAAATCATGAAATTTTAACCATAGCTCTTTAGACACCAAGGGAAGGTCTCCACCAAATTTCAGCTCAAAACTCCAAAGTGAGAAATATCAGACACGTCCTAGATCATATCGGACGCGTCCGGTATGAACGAGCAGTTTCTCGGGAAAAATTAAATCACGCCATAACTTGATCAAATCAACTCTAAATGACTTGAAACTTTGCACAAGGGTTCACAAGCGAGTAGAAAGGCAACCTCTAAAGGATCATGGCCCGAAACAAACTCTAACTCTGTGAATCGAAGGAATTGAAGAATCCACCAAAAAATAGGTCAAGAACTTAAATTGCCCGGATCTACGATTTCGTGAGGAATTAGTGGATTTCCTTCAGTGGAAAGCTTCTACTCATGTCATTGATCGATCCAAGGCAACAAGAACGAACCAAAACCATCCCAAAACAAAGAAATGAGAGGGAAAACAAGAGGGGACAAAAGGAGCTCGTGAAGAACACCAAAATCACATCAAGAACACAACTAAATCATGAATCCCGGAGGGCATACGGTGGTTACGGCCACCGATTCCTTCAAAACCAAGTCACAATTTGAGTTGTGGACCTCTCTCATACATGGAAGCAAACTAGAGGAAGAAACCCTAAAGGAGAAAATGAAAACTGGAGGAGGTGAGGGAGATGGGGGCTCCCTCATCCTATTTAACAGGGCTATTACACATTCCCAATTTTGCCCCTGGATACAAATGAGTTGAACCGCTAAGCCCAAGGGCATTGTTGTCCAACCCGGTGTAATCTTGATCCGACGGCCACCGCGCCTTCTCACCGGTAGCTTCGCCTCGACGCGAACTCCCCGATGCCGCCACGTGCCGTTCGTCCCTCCTCGGAACCTCCGCCCGGGTTTTGAGGCCCAAACCCGTAAACCGTCCATCCGATGGTTTTGAGGTCCAAACCATCAAACCGTCCGCGAGTAGCGTACTCCATACGCGTCCCCCGCCATCCAACACGTGTCACCGCCGTCCTCGACCGGCTGGCCCGCCAAGTCCTCCTGAGCCTCGCTCGACTCACGCGTCCATCGTCTTGACCCGGTCAACACCGTCACTCCATGTCTTCTTGCACTTGTCGATGTCCCAAGTGTCAGCCACCACGGCTAGTCACCCAGCCTCTGGGTCCCTCGATCCAAGCCTCACGTCCGTCCTTCACCGCTCCCGGTCTGTCGGCACGGCACGTCCTCCTTGACCTTCACCTCACCGTCGACCACCGCATCCGAGCTCCACACCTGCACAACACAAGCCAAAAGACATGTCGCACACATAGCTTTCGCCATGGTAGGGTTAGTCACCACTCAACCTACTTCGTGGATCACATTGACAATCACTCATCACAAAACAAACACACAAGGGTACTTGTCAACCTTGTGTTCACAATCTCCCCCTTGATGAGTGCATTGTCAACACCAATACACGAACAGCTTGAGCAAAAGAAAAAGAAGAAGAAGAGAAAAGAAAGAACTTACCCAAATGACCAAAAGCCAAAGAAAAGCCAAGAACTGGGTCATTTGAAAGTGAGCAAAACTTGGTCCCCAAAGACATGGGCAACGGCTCGACGCAACCAAGTAAAACAAAACTAGCCCTCAAGAAGAGGCAACGGGCTCAACGCCACTAGCAAAGCTCGAAAAGCCGAAAAACTGCTAGACCCTCCAGAAGAGGCAAAGGCTCAACACATCTAGCAAAACACCTCAAATGCAACTCCCCCTGAACAAGTGCAATCTCTCTCAAATGAATGCATATCTCTCAACATTAGGTGAATCTCTCTCAAATGAATGCATATCTCTTAACTTTAGGTGACATTGTGAGTGTGGAAACTTCTCCCCCTTGTTGACATATGCACTTATCAAGCTAGAGCCCAAGAATTGCAACTCCCCCTCAAAACAAGCTAGGAATGCAGAAATGCGCGAATGCAGAAGCTTCAAGATTATAGCAAATAGATTGAAAGAATGCTCTAGTGGATGCTGTCATGTATATATAGCAACACATACAAGTGCTAGCAAATGCTCAAAGTGACCAAATGAGATGAAATATGGCATTTAAGCAATTTTGATCAAGTTTGAGCAATTTTAAAAGAGGGTTCACCACCAAAGGAGCACATAGCAAAAATAGACAGGAGATCGACCTTGTGCTACACATGTATGCAAAGTGAACTACCCCAAACAAAGTTCACACATCATGTCATGAGACAAACTTGTGGTTTGATCAAATTTTAGACACCAATTCAAATTTATCGGAGTTATGCAGCTTATTACCAAAGTTTGTCAGACAAGTGTGTGCGGGAGGTTATCTGTGCCATCAAAACCTGACTTAGCGACCATGTCAAGCCTATGCCAAAGGCAATCAGAAGCTTAAGACAATGATCTCGGTATCCATTACAGAGCTCAAGTTCACCAATAAGTGCAATTTGGAGCTGTCTCGATACTCTGACATAGGATAGTACAGACCCATCCCGATCTTTTCAAATCACTGAGTTTGATTTTCAAATTTTAGCACAAAATCAAGTTTCTCAAGCAAGTGTGTAACTCAAAGTATGAGCCGTAGCAACTAAGCATATACATGAAGCAAGAAAAAGATCTCGACACATTCTACCATGCTAGTGCCACAAGTAGTGGTGAACACATTTCATGTTTCAACAAGTTTTAATCAAGTTCATAGTTTGGAAAACAAGCTTAGCTCATAACATGCATCAATTGATCAAAAGGAGCCTAAGCCAAAAGCACATCATGTATATCCATAACATCCCCAACAAGAGCATAGTGTCAATCTAGCTACTATAAGGATGAAGCTCAGGATGCAATATGATACATGATGATATGATATGCAAGTATGATATAAAAACAAAAACAAAGGCTAAACTTCAAAGAAAAACAAAACTAGAATACAACAACCAAAGTTTCCCTCCTCTAAAAAGGGAAACAAACTCCAAGCTCCCCTCGCAAGCGAGCAAACTGGGCTTGGTCAAGTGGTTTGGTGAAGATATCTGCGAGCTAGTTTTGGGTATCAATGTGGTGCAGATCGATATCACCTTTCTCATAGTGGTCACGCAAGAAGTGAAAGCAAACTTCTATGTGCTTTGTCTTTGAGTGAAGGACTGGGTTTTTGGCTACACTTATGGCACTGGTGCTGTCACAAAACAAAGGCACTCGCCTAAACTCTAACCCAAAGTCTCTCAGAGTAGCTATCATCCAAAGCAACTAGGAACAACAAGCAGCAGGAGCAACATACTCAGCTTCTATGGTGGATTGGGCGACGCTAGACTGCTTGCTTGAAGACCAAGACACAAGAGAAGATCCAAGAAACTGACAAGTCCCCAAAGTGGACTTCCTCTCAACACGACAACCAGCATAATCTGCATCAGAATACCCACAAAGAGAAAGAGAGGAGGAGGCTAAAAACCAAAGACCAAACTCGGGTGTGAAACGAAGGTACCTGAGGATTCGCTTGATGGCTTGACGATGAGATGTGTGTGGCGAAGACTGAAAGCGCGCGCACAAGCAGACTATGAACTGGATGTCCGGTCTCGTCGCCGTTAGATACAACAGGGACCCAATCATGCTTCGATATTCCTTCTGGTCCACGCCTTCTCCCTCCTTGTCCTCATCCAGGGTCGTCATGGTTGACATAGGCGTCGAAAGAGGCTTGGCCTCACCCATATCAAATTTCTTGAGCACGTCCTTGGTGTACTTGCCTTGGTGCATGAACGTCCCCTCACGAGTTTGCTTGATTTGCAGCCCGAGGAAGAAAGTCAATTCGCCCATCATGCTCATCTCAAATTCCCTACTCATAGTATCTGAAAACTTGGCAACAAGAGCATGAGAAGAGCCACCAAAGATTATATCATCCACGTATATCTGAACCAAAAGGATGTCTGTGCCTTGCTTGAGGAGGAACAAAGTCTTATCTACGGAACCCATCCTAAAACCCTTATCAAGCAAGAAAGCTTTCGAACGCTCATACCAGGCTCTCGGGGCTTGTTTCAAACCATACAAGGCTTTGTGGAGTTTAAAAACATGGTTGGGGTACTTTGGATTTTCAAAGCCAGGGGGTTGCCTCACATAAACCTCTTCCTCTATGTACCCATTCAAGAAGGCACTCTTTACATCCATCTAATACAGCTTGAACCCTTTCGAAGCTACAAATGCTAAAAGAATCCTAATGGCTTATAGATGGGCAACAGGAGCAAAGGTTTCTTCATAGTCTATTCCCTCTTTTTGGCAAAAAACCCTGAGCCACTAATCTCGCCTTGTTTCTCACCACCACCCCATCCTCACTCTGCTTGTTCTTGTAAACCCACTTTGTACCTATGGGGTGGCACTCTGGTGGAGGTGGAACTAAAACCCACACTTGGTTCCGCTCAAAGTTCTCTAACTCCTCGTGCATAGCATTAACCCAATTGGCATTAGATAGTGCGTGTCCAATATCTCGAGGCTCAAAAGAAGCTACGAAAGCAGAATGAGCGAAATGGGAAATATGATAAGACTTGGAACGCGTTACCCTTTCGTCGATGTCGCCGATCATGGTCTGAGGAGGATGGCATCGCTGGATATGTCGAGGTGCACCCAAAGACGAAGTCACCTCCCCCTCATCCACAGCTGGGGCCTCCTCAGTCGATTGAGGAAGCGGCTCGCACGGACCCCATGAAGTAGAGGTGGAGGGCTCGGGGCCGTGAGCCGAAGTGGTCGAAGCTGGCTCGATTGGGGTAGCTGGTTGAGATGGCTTGGGATCATCCCAATCGATGTCATCGTCATCCTCAATGAAAATGCTATCACCCATCTCTTCATCACCTGCACGTTCAAAGACAGAAATAGAAGAGGGCATGGTTTCGTCGAAGGTGACTTCACAAGTCTCCACGACACGGTTAGTCTCAAGATTAAGCACACGGTACGCATGTGAATGAGAAGCATAACCGAGGAATATACCATCCAAAGATCTAGATTCAAACTTGTCAAGATTACCTTGCTTAAGAATGAAGCACCTGCAACCGAAGACTTGAAAATGACTCACCTTGGGTGGACGCCCAAACCGCAACTCGTAGGATGTCTTCTTTAAGAAAGCATGAAGAAAAATGCGGTTTGAAACATGGCAGGCGGTGTTGATGGCTTCGGCCCAGTAACGCCTAGGAGTCCTATGCTCATCGAGCATCGTCCTGGCCATTTCAACCAAAGTCCGATTTTTGCGCTCAACAACACCATTCTGCTGAGGGACATAGGGCGAAGAAAACTGATGTTCAAGAACCAAGGAAGCACAGAAGGTGTCAAACTGAGAGTTTTTGAACTCAGTGCCATTGTCACTGCGGATAGCTCGTATGGCATTCTTTGGTAACTTAGTTTGCAACCTCAAGATCAAGTCACGAGCATGAGAAAACATTTCGTCCTTGCCCTCCATGAAAAACACCCAAGAATAACGAGAAAAATCATCCACGATCACAAGAACGTACCACTTCCCTCCCTCTGACCGAACCCGAGCCGGACCAACAGTGTCCATATGGAGTAGCTCACCGGGTCTCGTGGTCATGACCTGAGTCACTGGAGGATGGGAAGCAGCCACCATCTTTCCGTGGCGACAGGGATGGCATACCAGATCCTTCTCAAACTTAAGTTTGGGCAATCCTCGGATCATGTCAAGAGAACTCAACCTCACTAGGAGATCGAAGCTCAAGTGACCAAGTCTCCTATGCCACTTCCACAAATCAGAAGAAGATCCAGCAACCAAACAGCGAGAAGAACCGAAAGACTGAGAGAAATCAGCTCTGAAAACTCAGCCAAAAGGAACGATCTGACAAACTAGATGTCCCTGAGAATCGAGCACATGAGAAAGTCCAGTCTTAAAGCGCACCTCAAACCCATCTTGAAGGAGTTGCGAAACAGAGAGCAAATTGAAATGTAGGCTTGAAACCAAAGCAACGTCCTTCAAGATAAAAGACTCATTGACCCGAATGGTCCCACGAGACAGCACCTTACCTTTGCTATTGTCCCCAAATGTGATGTACTCCTTGTATTGCATGGGGTCGAGGCTGGAGAACCATTTGGAACTTCCGGTCATGTGGCGCGAATAGCCAGAATCAACAAGCCACGTGTTCTCCAGGCCTCCGCTCTGCATCAATAGAAAGACAGGGGGTGAGCAAATGGCACAACACTGGGGTTAGTGAAGTGAGGAGAATACTAGTGTTGAGTCATTTGCCCTAGAAAAGTGTTAGGAAAAACACCATACATGCCATGTCCCATTGGAGAGAAGCGATCACCATGTGGGGGAAAACATGGTCCGCTAGGAGTGTGGGACTGAAAGCCACCATCGCGAGGTCCAGAGTCATATAGATCATGACTTGGGCCACGCCGGGCACGACCACCACGTGGTCTCGCCACCTGAGGCCTAGCACCTTGAGGCATTGCACCTCTAGGCCTAACACTGTGCCTCTGAATAGGTGGTACATGTACACCATAGGGAGGACGGTACATGTTCCGATTGTTCAACTCGTACTCGCGCCGCTCATCTCTCTTCCTCCTAAAGCAAAACTCAGCCAAATGACCATCTCTATGGCAATAGTCACAGTGGTACCTCACCTCTCTCTTGGATGGTGGTTGACTCACTCTCTTGTGGATGTGGTTCACTCTCTGAGGCTTTTTGGCTTTAGGAAGGGGTGCACTAGAGATGTTGGGTAGAGTATCGAGTGAGTTCCGAAAGTGATTCGGTTTGGGAACCCAAACTTGCTTGGATGGTGGAGCTTTTGGTGGTTCTTCAAACACACCATCTTTGATCATAGGCTTGGTAGACTCTGGTGGAGGGATCTTGATCAATTTGGGAGTGTTGGTGGGTTTCTCACTTGGGTTCAAACCACTATGTTCACCAACCTTGCCATAGACATGCTCACCCTTCCCACCTATAGCAAAGCCTACTCCCGATGAGTCAGTTCCCCGCCTGAACTGGCTCACCATCATGCCCAACTGAGGCTCACTGCACGACACCCAGCTCAAGATGGACCGAAGTTGTGTGTTTTCTTCCTCGGTTCCCATCTTGTCGTGCCTACAGGACTCAAGCTCCAACACCAAAGCTTCACATCGAACACATGTAGTGGTGGTGCTATCTGAGTTGGCCTTCTCAAATTTAGCAAGTTTGGCAACCTTCTCTGCCAACTTATATTGCAAGCCTGAGCAGGACTTGCATGCACCGAGCAACCCAGAATGAGACTTCAGCTCATCACATTCATCAAGCAAAACAGCATACTTGGATTGCAAGTCAGAGAGGTTAGACATGTGTATAGTGCACTCATCGCACTCCTCCTCCTCTGACACCACTACACCACTCTTGGCAAGCTCCAACTCCTTCAAAGCAACCTCTAGCTGGTCCTTAAACTCTTTTCTCTCGTGGGCAGCATGCTTAAGCAACTTATCTTGACTCATCAATGTATCATTCATAGTATCAAGCTCAAGCATAAGTGAGTCAAGTGTGGGCGGTACCTCATTTTCGTCGTCATCGACGTCGATGTCCTTTTTGAGCTTTGCTCCACCATCAACTACCATAGTGCAAAACCCACCACGGTTTGCACCGGCAACAAAGCAGAGACCGTTGAGCTTGTCCTCGCGCTTCTTCTCGGACTTGTCGTCGGTCAAGGGAGAAGAAGAGTGATCATCGTCGGAGTCGTCGTCGAGGTCGCTAAGGGAGGCGAGGAAGGCATGTTCTTGAGCTTTGGCTTTCCTGCGCTACGCCTTCTTGATCGCCTCCTTGTCGAAGCCGCCCTTGGCCTTGTGCTTGCCGGAGGTGTAGTCGCGCTTATCCTTGCGCTTGCCGGAGTCGTACTTGTTGGTGAAGGGCTTCTTCTTGGGGCAGTGCATGACAAAGTGGTCCGGATCTCCACATCCATAGCATCCCTCCTTTGGGCCACCACTGCGTTGGTGGTTCAAACGGTTGTTGTGAAACCGAGAGAACCGACTGATGACGAGTGCCAACTCATCATCCCCAAGAGACTCCAGCTGCTCCTCTGTGACTGACATCAAGCACGACAAAGAGAAAGAAGCTTGTGAAGGGTTAGTTAATGAACTTGAACCACTACCTGAGACCAAAGCCATGGTTGGTGCAGAAGGATTCTTGAGCTTGGCTTGGGTTTGGTAGTCGATCTCTGTGGACTTGAGCTTGCTGAAAAGCTCGTCGACGGTGAGGGTGTCGTAGTTGGCCGACTTGATGATCGCCGACACCTTCACATCCCATACCTTTCAATCAAGGGCATAGAGAAGCTTGAGCGCCCTCTCATGATCACTATAAGGTAGGTTGGCCTTGTTCACTTTCATTTTGTTGACGATAGTCTAAAAGCGGGAAAACATGGCATCGATGGACTCGCCATCAAACTGAGAGAAGTTCTCGTACTCGTGCTTGTACGTCTCATAGAGTCTGGTCTTGACCTGTGCGGTCCCCTCGTGATAGCTCTGAAGCCTCACCTAGATCTCTCGAGCTGTAGTACAATCAGAGACACGCTCGAACTCAGAAAGCAAAAGACTCAAGAAAAGCACACTACGAGCTTTGCTATTTGCATTGTGCCGATCCTTGTGATCCTAGGTGGTACGGGCCACAACAGGGAGCACAACGTAAGTAGCATCCTTGCAAATTTCCCAGACGAGCCAATCAATCCCCTAGAGATGCGCAGACATGCGGATCTTCCAATAAGGATAGTTGGACCCATCAAAGTGCGGTGGTTTGTCGGAACCACGCTCTATGTCGCCTTCGTGGATCACGGACCGATTAAGGTGGAATGATCCTTAACCGGCTCTGATACCAATTGAAGGACCGAAAACAGTGACCAGAGGGGGGGTGAATGGGAGCCTCAAATTTCTTTTGAAATCTTCGACCACTGTCCCAACATCAATCCCCAAAAAGCATACACGAAAGACTTAATGACCACGACCCTAGAGAAGGGTGGATGCTCCCTCAGAACACAGCGGGTCACCACAGAGCAAACGGAACACAGATCGAAGCCCAAACGAGCAAACTCCCAAAAGAAAACAGCACTGCTCCTGCAAATATCGGACACGTCCGGTATTATATCGGACACGTCCGGTATTTTCGGACACGTCCGGTATGATCTCGAACACGTCCGGTATTTTCAGCAGCAAGCTGACCAAAAGAGAAAAATCCAAAACCCCGTCAAATGGTGTCCAAAAATCATGAAATTTTAACCATAGCTCTTTAGACACCAAGGGAACGTCTCCACCAAATTTTAGCTCAAAACTCCAAAGTGAGAAATATCGGACACGTCCTAGATCATATCGGACGCGTCCGGTATGAACGAGCAGTTTCTCGGGAAAAATCAAATCAAGCCATAACTTGATCAAATCAACTCTAAATGACTTGAAACTTTGCACAAGGGTTCACAAGCGAGTAGAAAGGCAACCTCTAAAGGATCATGGCCCGAAACAAACTCTAACTCCGTGAATCGAAGGAATTGAAGAATCCCCCAAAAAATAGGTCAAGAACTTAAATTGCCCGGATCTGCGATTTCATGAGGAATTAGTGGATTTTCTTCGGTGGAAAGCTTCTACTCATGTCATTGATCGATCCAAGGCAACAAGAACGAACCAAAACCATCCCAAAATGAAGAAACGAGAGGGAAAACAAGAGGGGACAAAAGGAGCTCATGAAGAACACCAAAATCACATCAAGAACACAACTAAATCATGAATCCCGGAGGGCATACGGTGGTTACGGCCACCGATTCCTTCAAAACCAAGTCACAATTTGAGTTGTGGACCTCTCTCATACATGGAAGCAAACTAGAGGAAGAAACCCTAAAGGAGAAAATGAAAACTGGAGGAGGTGAGGGAGATGGGGGCTCCCTCATCCTATTTAACAGGGCTATTACACATTCCCAGTTTTGCCCCTGGATACAAATGAGTTGAACCGCTAAGCCCAAGGGCGTTGTTGTCCAACCCGGTGTAATCTTGATCCGACGGCCACCGCGCCTTCTCACCGGTAGCTTCGCCTCGACGCGAACTCCCTGATGCCGCCACGTGCCGTCCGTCCCTCCTCGGAACCTCCGCCCGGGTTTTGAGGCGCAAACCCATAAACCGTCCATCCGATGGTTTTGAGGTCCAAACCATCAAACCGTCTGCGAGTAGCGTACTCCATACGCGTCCCCCGCCATCCAACGCGTGTCACCGCCGTCCTCGACCGGCCGGCCCACCAAGTCCTCCTGAGCCTCGCTCGACTCACGCGTCCACCGTCTTGACCCGGTCAACACCGTCACTCCATGTCTTCTTGCACTTGTCGATGTCCCAAGTGTCAGCCACCGCGGCTAGTCACCCGGCCTCTGGGTCCCTCGGTCCAAGCCTCATGTCCGTCCTTCACCGCTCCCGGTCTGTCGGCACGGCACGTCCTCCTTGACCTTCACCTCACCGTCGACCACCGCATCCGAGCTCCACACCTGCACAACACAAGCCAAAAGACATGTCGCACACATAGCTTTCGCCATGGTAGGGTTAGTCACCACTCAACCTACTTCGTAGATCACATTGACAATCACTCATCACAAAACGAACACACAAGGGTACTTGTCAACCTTGTGTTCGCAGCGGTCCACCATGGACCTAGTGTGTGGTCCATGGACACGTACCCGGTGGACCACCATGAACCGCGCCCGTAGGCACAGGCCCGATAGCAGCCCACCAGCGCCACATGGATGGCTCGGCCAAGTGACACGTGTTCGGGCCGGTCCGGCCCAAACCAACCCAACCCGGCCATGACCCGGCCCGTTGGGCCCAGTCAAGCCCAGTCACCGTTGACCTAGCCCCACCTGTCATTCACTGTTGACCATGGGTCCCACCTGTTAGTGACCGTATTTCCCACGTCCAATCCCGTGCTGACACGTGTCCTTCACTATTCAAAATTCTTATTTTCCTTTTTTTAGAAAATGATTTAAACTTAGAAAAATCATACGGCCTCAGAAAAATATGAAACAAGTGCCCAAATTTTCTAAAAATGAGCTCTACGTCATATGGTTGTGTTTGAGTGCATTTGGATCTTTTGAATTTCTGTTGCTTCTTTGTGATCATCTATAGGGGTCGCTTACCATGGCTATATGTCTCGTTTGACAGATCTGGTGGAGCCACAGACTGAGGAGCACGACCCCAACTACACTGAAGAGCTTGGAGATGACCTGCCAGGTGCCACGTTCCACCCAACCTCGTAGAATCCTATTAGACATGCTACAATGTAGATGTTGGTGCTTTACTTTTATGCAAATGATCTGTGATAGGTTGCATGGTAGAATTGCTTGTGAGCCATTACCTTGTCGCAACCTATACCCCTACACACCCGCTGTTAGGTTAGACGCTCGCTTACTTACTTACTACTACTTCTACTACGCATTATATCTGTGATGTGATGCTTGGTGGAGGATTGTATGTGAGTAGTTAAGGCACGGGGTGTCGGTAATGTGGTAACAACCGGGGAGACCTTGGTGTGCGTTTTGGGTGTGTGGTGAGGGTAGAGTCGATCGGGCAGGATCTTACGCCGAGTCATTGGACGAGTCTTGCCAGGGGGGTGCGACATGGGCATCCCCTATGAGTGGTACCTATGGCGGGTGCATGTGAGATGAGGAGATCCCAGGGTGGAGTGTCTTTGTGGGATGAAGCCCTAGGATGGAGGTGTTGTCGAGGCACGGGGTGTTGGTTTTCCCCTATGATAAGATATCATGTCTGGTCCTCCTAAGGACTAGTATGTCGAGAGAATCAGATCATAGGACCCTACGTGCACGCCACTCATCCCTGAATGGGCGGAGGACAGATGCTAACCAACTAGGACGGTGCCACTACTACTAGGATGGAAGTGGATAGTGTAGAGAGGTACAACCGTTCGGCCCACACCCTCCTAAGACAGCGTAGTGACCTCTGGGGGCCCGGTACTATGTCTCATAGTCTCAGCATTTCGGTGGACTCCGGGGTGGCCTAGGGCTGAGTGGTAGGGTGGCATCGCACCGATTGGGAGGTAGCCCGGTATCAACCAAGGCTAGGCACCACCGATGATGGTGATCTTCTGGTTCCAGGTGTACACGCTCTGCAGAGTTGATCAATCTATACATATAGCCGCGTCCTCGGATATGGACATTCCTATAACCTGCGCTTCCCTTGATTAGTGAGAGGAGTCCTTTCTTCTTCTCCCTAGGTTCTTGTGTTGGTTTTCGGCCTTGGTCGATGAGGCAAGGTACGAGTGGGAGTCGTCCTTGTCGCCTAGAGAGTGTGAGAGTGGTGAGATGTGTGTGATGGGATGGGAGAAAGTGTGGATGAGATGAGTTAAAACTTGATGAATTGTTATTAAAACTTGACATACTCGCATAGGAAACTACAGGCACAAATAGGTCTTTTGCTCTACTCTTGAATTCCACTGCCACAAAGTAAACACAAAGCATAGGGTGGGAGCCAGTGGCCAGTACAAATCATACTGATAATTGTTTGATAGGTTCTGAGCCTGAGTACGACTACCAGGGTGACGGTTGGGAGGATTCGAGGTCTCGTTCCTGCGCTCAAGTTTGGTTGAGAAGATGGAGTTGACATCCGCTGCCTTTATACTTGATGCCGTTCCGGATGCTGCATGCTCTAAGTGATTCCGCCAAGTGGCGATGTAATAATGAGTAAACCTTGCTAATTGCACTCTCTTTAAGACAAGTATTCGATGTATGACTGTGATATCGACTGTTATTTGATAATGTGATGGAATGATCACCTGAGAGTACCACGTTATATTTTGAATATGTGGATTTCCCTTCGAAGAAATCAGGATTGTTTCACTTCTCCTCGGCGATGATGAAGTCAGCAAAGGACCCGAGGTCGGCAAAGGAGCAGACGTGGTCGCCGGGCCGGACCACGCATGACAGGCCCGACTGTGTCGACCACGCCATGCCAGAGTGGTCGGATATAGGCACGAACGGCAGTGGGGGCCGCTCCTGGTACTTGTTTGCATCTGGAGGAACATGGCGAAGTTGAGGACGGTCGCTGCGAGTTAACAGTCGTCGGCGATGAGATCTCCGGCACTAGGTGGTCCCAGACCGCGGCGAACGGGGAGGCTTAAGCCGAATAGTGCGGTCGAGGCGGCCCACGCCGCCTAGGAAGCCGCACGCGGAGGCGGCAGGCGCGCGCGCAGGTAGCGACGCGTGCGGCCCTAGAGAGGGCGCTGCTGTGCAGCATGGAGCAGGTCAGCAACTGCGGCTCCGCGTGACCTGGCGAGGGCCGATGTCGCGTGGCCTAGGTTGAGGTACGAGCAGCACCGGCGGGAACCCTAGCTGCGGACAAGTAAGTGTGGCGAGTCACGAACTAGGAGGGGAGAGGAGGGGAGGGGAGAGGAGGGAGGATGATGTTTTACTTTTTTTGGGAAAAAGAAAAGGACAAGCCATGAATCGAACTCTTGCCAATGGGCGGGGGCGTGGGGTATAGGTGCTGGAGGTGGAGTGAGGCTTCAAACGCAGGAGGCGTGAGAAGCCTGCCATCACACACACAACATCGGCCATCGGATTGGGTTTGAAGTATGTGAGGGGTGTTTTTACTCTTGATTTTAATAGAGACGATTTGTTGTATACATTTTACTGAGTGCACAACTGTTAGAAGCACTCAGCGGGGAACGTTTTTCTTGGGGAACTAGTATAGTTTTGATTGATCCGTTATAGTAAAGATTGGATGGATGGAACAACTCACATCACACGTGCGCCTTTGTGATGTCTTAGTACTCCTCACGTGCACGACTGTTTGTATAGCTCAAGCCAAAATCCAATGCTTTGATATGCAGCAAGCTCGTTGTAAGACTTAATGGCCTCTCACAAAAAAAAAGATGACTTAATGAATGTGTATATATATATATATATATATATATATATATATATATATATATATATAACTTATTCTGTAGCCACTTTGAGTTACGATAATTACTATGTTAATTTACGAGATTATAGTAACTCTTTATTAAGTGGTTTACTATAACGTTATGGTAAATATCCCATGTTTTATAGTAACTCAACTATCGTAAATATGTATTGACATTATGATAAATTAGTATATAAAATTATCGTAAATGGAGGTGGCTACAGAATAACTTATTTTATAGCTGCCTACTGAATATACTCTAGTCAACATGCATGCCTAGCTCAATCATATTCATAATCTGCTTTGTTGCGCGGAGAGAGGCGGCGTAACCAAGGTTCTTCTTCTTCTTTTGATTGAACGTAACCGGTTATATGAGTCCATCAACCCATGCTAGCTCCAGCAGACATAAGAATCTCAGGAGCCATAAGAATTACCAGTTCGTGAATAATACCTACGACTAACAAAACAAATACGTATATTTACATTATCTCTCTATTGATTTACTAATACAATGTGCATATATAAATCGAGCCCTTGTGCCTTCAACACGGGCGGACTCAGAGTACTAGCAGTGGAGGCATGCACAGGCCGCCACTTAGGTTCTTATTTTTTTGAAGGGAAATATGCCTTTTGCACTATAGCTACCGAGGTTCAGTAAGAAAGGTGTTGCCACTCAATTTTGGCTGGGGCCGCCCCTGGCCTTCAATTTATGCGTCCATACTTAGCTTAAGTTATGATAGCTTTTGTTGTTGTCCATGTCTCATGATATCATTGGTCTAGATTTTAACCTTCAGTTTCTATCTTATTTGTTTATGCAGATTTTTAACTTAAATTTAAATTGCAACTATTATGCTTATTATACCTTTTTTTCAAAAATCTCATTATGTACGTCATTAAAAATAAGGATTTTGGATCATAGGTTGCACTCTTGTTACTAATATATATATAGCAACATAAACGCCTATACCATGGCGCACAAGCTCGACCATATAACCGATATTGAGGTTAGATTTAGGAGGGACCAAGGATGCTAACCTTAAGAATATATTTGAACTTAATCATAATTAATAACCATGGTTCACTGCAAAGGAATATCAAAGACTAGCGAGATCATTTATATATGCATATACACGCACACATGCATGCATACGTACGTATATATGTACGTACATATATACATGTACTTCTTAAGATACTGGATTTTAATATCAAAGAATTGTATTTGTATGTGTAATAGTAGTTTTTTTTTAAAAAGGTATTAAAATGATAATATCAATATAGATATTTTATATGTCTCAGTTAAAAAAATAAAAAATATATCTAAATATTAAAACGATATAATGTCAATATAGCATGTCCGCTTCAGTTTTTTTTAAGGCTAACTTCTCTAATTTTGATCATGTTTTTTACACTATGAAGATATATTGTATGGAGATTTTGTGGAACTAATTTGATGTAGTAGATGCTGATATATTTTCTCTAGAAAATTGAGCAAGATTAGAGATCGAAGTGCTATTCAGGATAAAACCCAAGCGACTTACGGTACTACCAACTGCATGACTAGATAGAGCGGAGTATATGTGTAGTGTAGGGTAGTTGACAGATTAATAATCACCAAACTAAACAAAGTTGTCCCACTAATAAGCTCATATTCCGGTCGACACGTACACACAGGCGCGCTCGACCGTTCGAGGCTCGATCGACATGACGATGACGATGACCATGACGATGACGATGTCGGGAGCAGACGCCGCCGCACGCGAGCTTTTGTGAATCCTATTTGCATGACGGACACAAGGGCGGGGATCGATCCATCAATCCTTAATTGATACTAAATTTACAAATAAATAAATAAATCAGAGGCACGCCTTGAAGCTGACGGTCTCTGATGGTTACGGACTGATCCATCGACCGATCGAAACGGCATATATATGGACCACTACATACATATATATACAAGTTGTAATAGTTCTCGGATGCATTTTTGCCGACGACGCTAGCTAGCTATTGGTCGCATTTTGTATGCAGTTATATATATGTCGAGTGTCGATCTCTTGGAGAGAAGTGAAGCAAAAGGGTCGAATCGTATCTACTATCGGTCTGCATCCTGCACGTATATCCGAGCTGCACGCCTGTGTACGCTGTTGTATACGACGCGGCCATCATCTTGCGTACGCCCCTGTTGATCCAAAACATGCATGCGTGCACACACGGGCCATGTTCGCTTGTTTTATAATCCGTACTTTTCGACTTATCTTTTTAACCGGAACAATATTTTTCTCTTACAACAAATCAGTTGGAACAGTGTTTCAGCTTGTTTTTCAGCGAAACGAATGGGACCACGGTCCACCATCAGCGCGCCGATGTGCAGCGGCCCTTGGATCGATTTCTTGTATTCTGATTTGTGTAGCCGGGCTTAGGCCTTGTTTAGCTCCTCACCTAAAGATTAGTCTCTATCACATCGTATGTTTGACACATGTATAGAGTATTAAATATAGACTAAAAAATAACTAATTGCACAGATTTCAACTACTTTGCGAGACGAATTTTTTAAGCCTAATTAGTCCATGATTTGACAATGTGGTGCTACAGTAAACATTAGCTAATAACAGATTAATTATGCTTAATAAATTCGTCTCGCGGATTCATGAGGACTTCTATAGTTTGTTTTATTATTACTATCCGAACACTCACATGTAACCTATCATGTAACATCCGATGTGGCACCCTAAACTTTAGCTCCTAAATTTAAACACCACTTTTATTATATTGTTACTGGGCCTTGTTTAGATTGAGGTTAGGAATCAGTATTTGGCACTGTAGCACTTTCGTTTGTATTTGACAATTATTGTCCAATCATGGTCTAACTAGGCTCAAAAGATTCTTCTCGTAATTTACAATCAAACTGTGTAATTAGTTATTTTTTTATCTATATTTAATACTCCATGCATATGTCCAAAGATTTGATGTGATAGAGAGAGTGAAAAAACTTGCAATCTAAACCAGGCCTGGATATTGGTTTATGTTTAGTAACTTCGTGCCTTCCACGAAATGAGTACGATGTATGTTTGCGGCTGTGTCCCCGACCACATGCGGTGACAGCAGTGTGCTGTCAGACTCCGAAAGCGCCCGGCTAGCAACGAACGGCAGGTGCAAAAGGTGCAGCCGCAAGCGTGAGGCGGCGCCGGCCTCCCATGAATTTCTGCATCGTGCAGTTCGTGCTATAGCTAGTTCCAAATATATACTAGGTCAGACTACTAGTGGTAGCCTGGTAGGGTGGGTAGTGACCCCTCTCTGGTTTTTTTGTTTGTGTTTTTGTTTTTGTTTTTTGCAATGCAATGTTTAGGTTTCGTTTCAAATTGCACGGTTTCTTTCTCTCTCTTTTTTCTTTCAGAAACTAGTACACAGGCACGTATAGGAAGCTTGTGAAGTACTTATTTTATTTTTAACTTATTTTGAACTGGTATATATTTTAATAACAATATCCAAAAAATATTTTTAGATTAACCCATTTGGTTGCGCAAGTCCGATCGAGCCTCATGATCAAATAATCACGCTGTCAAGCTAAATCGTGTACTTTCTCCATTCGAAATTATAAGTTGTTCTAGTTTTTATAGATACATGACATCTTACAATGTATCTACTATCTAGACATAATGTATATTTAGGTATAATAGGAAAAGCTACTAATCTAGAAAAGCCAGAATGATTTATAATTTAAAATGGAGGGAGTATTAGTTAGTTACTTAGTTTCATATCTGATTTTTTGGTAGATTATTTTTTAAAATATTGACCAAAATAGGTTAAAATAAAAAAAAACACTTCAGATGGGCTTTTTAAATAAAAATATTGCTAGAAAACTTTACATGCGTGTCCGTGCTAAGACACACCATTTAGTTGTGATTTGCATGGCTGATAGACATATACCATTATTATTGAATGCTCACTAGTTTGCCACGGTTAATATAGTTGTGAGTAGG
Organism: Miscanthus floridulus; assembly: GCF_019320115.1. Taxonomy (NCBI): domain Eukaryota; kingdom Viridiplantae; phylum Streptophyta; class Magnoliopsida; order Poales; family Poaceae; genus Miscanthus; species Miscanthus floridulus. The sequence continues at coordinate 106,300,081 of NC_089586.1, read as the reverse complement.
GTGTTTGTCTTTTGTTGGTTGGCCTTTCGCAGTTTGTTTTGTGTCCTTTTATCATGTTGTTGTAAGAAGGAGCATAGCCAGTTTATTGATGCAGATTGCATAAATTACCTTACTTAAGAGTAAAATTTACCACTGGCCCTCTCCAAATTAGCTAGTGATGTCATTTAGGAAAAAACCATATTAATACCTATATGTTCAAATAAATGTGCTATATCAAGATATATTTCATAATACTCACAGAAAAAGATATATATTTTTAAAAGGACTTAATGAAACTAATTTAATATAGTAAGTACCGATATATTTTTCTATAAACTTAGTAAAAATTAGAGGTGTTTGACTTAAGTCAAAAGTAAAGTTCAATAGTTCGGAACGGGCGCCTCTCAGCTTCATTAGTTTTTGGTGGTTGCAAAAGGCCGCTCAAATTTGACTTTTGATCGTGAACTCCTATGATATTTATTAAAGGGTGTATCTCCTTAGGCAGGTGACTTTTTCTAAAAAAGAGGAATAATCGAACGCAGTCGCCTATGGTTCGCAAATCTATCGGTCACCTGCCTGAGAGACTGCACGCTAGGCAACGTCTGTGAGAGAGACCCAGGCCCGTCCCATGGGGGAGGGCAGGCAGTGCGACGACCGGGGGCCCATAGCACTAGGGGCCCATGAGTATACGTATATGTAGTACATGTATTTGGCTCCATACGGTCACGTCCAGTTCAGTCTGCGGCTCTACGTGGCAACTCTTTCCTATTCGCGACTCCGCGTCAAAGCATGCGTGCTGTTGCGCCGCGGTGGCTGTTCCGGCGTTCCCAAATCCTGAAATCCCGATTTCCGTAATCTGGAATCCCGTGATCCCAGCAAGCGCCCACTAACCTAGCTGCGCTGTAGTCCCTTCATCCCTGTCCCCTACTCTCTGCGGTAAGTGATTATGGTTTCAGTTCATCAGTATTTATTGTTTGTTCAATCTGAAAACTTCAGTTTCTTTTTTACCTTGCAATCCAATACATACAGGCATCAAGCGATAGTGCAGCGAATTGTTGATCTATTAGTTTAATTATTTAATTCATCAAGGAACTTATGGACATGCCACAGGCAGCAGGCTGCCCATAATTTGTTTTAAATTTTAAGTCATTTCATGTTACTGTGATTTCACCGTTCTTTAAGCTTCTTTGATGTATTGTTGTTTTTTAACGAACTATATTTTGCGAGTTAACTCTTATTACCGGTAGTACTATATAGTTCAATCTCGTGATATTAAAATATTAGATTGCCGGGACTTCATTGTCTTGCTTGCCCAAGGGCCCTAGAAATTGTTGGGACGGCCCTGGAGAGACCCAGCAGGGAGTGGGGGTGTGGTCTGCGAGATTGGCAAACTGGGCAGATCGAGGGAGAGCGCCAGGCTGCATCTGCATGCTAGCAATGCACAAAGGAGAGACGGGCGGGTGGTGACTGATGGATAAACTGAGGAAATCACCCATAGAAAAATCGGTTTGTTTCAACTTAGTGGCACAGAATTGTTATTAGTTCTTGTTAAGATCTCAGTAACCGAAAGATGTCAATTGACATACATTATATATCGTATTAAAAGATTGCTGCTATATATATATATATATATGTATGCTTAGATATTAAATCAAAATCCGGTACATTAATTAGCATGACTTGAGTGGAGGCCCTTTAATTCCATGCCGATCTACTGATCTTAGCGCACATTACATTGATTGATGCATTGACATGATAGACTGCATTATCTATCTGATCCATCGATTCCTGTTCGGCTGGCTGGGCTGGATCGTGGATTATTTACTGTTGGCTGGTTTGGCTTGTTTGGTGTGAAAGAAAAATACTGTTTCAGCTTATAATCTACGATCTTACGGCCTGCCGAACAGGCTGTGAACGTCTGCCTTTTTTCTTTCCCGTCCTGGAAACGTGGGGCCCGGCAGACACAACGTCTTATCCACTTGCATGCAGAATTATAGAAAGGCCGGCCATATATGGAGAGCGAGCTGTAACTTTTGCTCCCTTTCTTCTACCCCATCGAGTGCCACTGGCCGCTGTAACTTTCGTCGTCAGGTAAGGAGATCACACAGTCGGTGGCAGTGGCACTGCCAAAGCGTGGCACCGCCAGGCGCCGGCCGCGCGCAAGGACAGACAGCCAGCACCTGATGCAACAAACCGCCACTCGTGTGTAGTAGGATCGATCGGGTCGGAGTGGTGGTTAAACAAGGAGTTGCCTCAAAGCATTCCTGTGAAAACTTCGGCTTCAATTCGTTTTGACCTGATGGTAGCTAGAAAGATCTTGAACTTTGCGCGATGTCCGCACCGCGGTGAAAAGAGAGGCGGTCGATCTCCTCGAATTATTTCAGTGTGGAGGCGGTGGTTCAGCCCAATGATGGTAAGCATCATGGTAATCCCAAAGCAAGCTGGGTAATTGCCCGGGGCAAATGGCAAATAAATTACGCCTGGCCGGGCCGCCACAACTCAATAGTCATCTGCATGGCGATGGCGGGAGGCCGACGTGGCGCTCCTCGGTTGGTTGCGCGGAGGGGCCGGCCGGCCAATGGGAAGGGGACGTTGCGGGCTGGCCAATCCTCCTCGGGCCCCACCAGAGCTGCACCTGCACGGCTGCACGCACCCACCTGCTCAGTGTACACCATCATGGCCATGGCAGCCTACGGCTGGCTCTACGCCACCAAACTACAGTACGTGTACGCACATGCATTGTGTGGTGAGGAAATGCGCGAGGAAAAGCGGCGCGAAAGGCTGCGTCGTACCCGCGTGCCCTCAGATATTTGCAGATCTATTTTCCGGGCCCACCAAGCAGTAAAGTCTGATGATCCTCCTCATGGTACCAGGGTCCCACATGCCATCAAGAGAAGGCCACAAGAGAGCTCACACTACTCTAGATTTGCACATCACTACCGGTATCATCGCTGTCGGATTTATGAGAACCGACAGTGATGTATATTCACTGCTGGTTATGAGCTTGAAAATAAAAAAATGATTGGGGCTAGACTAAAACTGGCAGCGAAGGACCACATCACTGCTGGTTTGTGGCTTGAACCGACAGTATTTTGGCGGCCACTCATCACTACCGGTTTAAGCCAAGAGCCGACAGTGATTAGGCTCTATCACTGTCGGTTCTAGCCAAGAACCGACGGTGATAAGCCTACAACACAAAAAGGCTGCAGCTGTCCTCTCCTTCCTCCTATCTTCCATCCCGAGAACACAGGCGCGTGTTTGGACCCTTCCCTCCATTATTGCGGCTGCTCTTCACCATGAAGCTAGTGCTTGAATTTTGAAGAATGGCTTGATCTTTTTGCTTTAAGGTTAGTAACAAACATCCACTCCTTTGATTTTGTTGCTTAATTAGCTTCGTTTTGATGGCTACATTGCTTGATTCTCATTCTAATTCTTTCTTCATTCTAGAGAGCACTTTTCCAATTAGACATTTGTGCAAGGCTCAAATTATGGTGAATCCATCATCCAAACGGTTGGTATCTATGAACACATTTAAATTCCTAGCTAATTATTCCATGGTTGTCAAGATCATCATTGTTAGTATGTGATGCTATAATTAGTTCTTAGAAGTAGAGTAGAATAGATGTTCTTCATTATTGCGCAATAATTGTTTTTTACTACAATTTTCAATTTATAGGGTCAGGGCTACCAATTTCAATTTTTCAATAATTAGTGTACAATAATGTTTTCCAAAAATGGTACTTTCGAGCTAGAATTGTTGTTCATGAAGCTCGATTTCTTATTAATTCTTTGTAATTACTGTCTCAGTATTTTTTTGTGCAGAGATGGATCGAGAGTGAATGCATCTGTCCCGAACGGACAAGCGGTACATGCATGGTGTCAACCAGTTTATCACCGATGCCAAAGCCCATGCTGGGAATAGGAACCCTGTCTTCTGCCCATGTAAAGATTGCAAGAATCATAGGAACTTTCGTCAAATTGAGTCTATACGATCGCACTTGATTACCAGGGGGTTCATGCCAAACTATACAATATGGACTATGCATGGCGAGGTTGGTGTGAATGTTCTGCAGGAAAACGATGATGATGTGGACATGCCTGACGTAGCCATCCATGATGCTGACGAGGAACCCGGTGTCAATACGAAACCTATGGCCATAGTTAATAATGTGTTTAGGAACACGCTAGCTGACGACACCGAGGATAACGATGGCATTTCTCAGCTGCTACGTAATGTAAAGACAAGATGTCTTAGTGAAAGACAGCTGAGAAAGCTAGAGAAAATGAGACAAGATGGCAAAACACCATTGTATAGTGATTGTCCAATGAGCAAACTAGAAGTCGACATCATGCTGTTAGAGTTCAAATCGACAAACAGATTGAGCGATAAAGGCTTCGATCAGTTGTTAGGTATAATAAGGAAAATGCTCCTAGAAAAAAATGAGTTGCCAGAAAAGACATACTTGGCCAAGCAAATGATCTTCCCCATCGGCCTCGAGGTTGAAAAAATCCACGCATGTTTCAATGATTGCATATTGTACCGTAGAGAAAAATACAAAGACTTGGACAAGTGCCCCAAGTGTGAAGCTCCATGATACAAGAAAGGGTCGTCAGATGAGGGTACCAAGACCAGAGGAGGTCCTGTAAAGGTCGTTTGGTATTTTCCTATAGCTCCCCGGGTGCATAGGCTGTTTGCATGTGCAAAGTCAGCCAAACTGTTGCGCTGGCATGGCGAAGAGCGTAAGAAAGATACAATGATGAGGCACCCCACCAATGGGCATGACTGGAGGACTATCAATACTATGTTCTATAAGGACATCGGTGGAGAGGTAAGGCACCTTTGGTTTGCTTTGAGCACAGATGGGATGAATCCTTTCGACTAGGTTAGAAGCAATCATAGCACCTGGGCAGTGACGCTCTATATGTACAACCCTCCACCTTGGGTCTGTATGAAACGGTCATACATCCAGATGACACTACTGATCCAAGGGCCAAGACAACCTAGGAATGACATCGATGTGTTTCTGGAACCAGTGATCGATGAACTAGTGGAGATGTTTAAAAAGGGTGTGCCGGATGTTTATGACGAGTACAAAAAGGAACATGTCATGATCAAGGGAGTGCTTATCGCTACAATCACCGACCTGCTAGGTTGAGCTTCGTTATCCGGAGAGAAGACAAAAGGCTATACTGGATGTGTCGAGTGCTTGGATGACACTGATGTGGTAAATCTGCCAAATAACTCAAAGATAGTTTATATGGGACACCATAGGTTCCTACCTAAGGATCACCTTTACCATAGGAATAGAAAAGATTTCAATGGTACTATTGAGAAACGCTTAGCTCCAAAATATTGAGATGGGCCTGCGATACTTCGAGAACTCAACAAACTAGAGGTTGTCCTTAGGAAGGGGGACAATGCAGTAGCAGCGCCTGATGGGAGTGTTTGGAAGAAAAAATCTGTATTCTGGAAACTACCTTACTGGCCATTTCTGAGTGTACGCCACTGTCTTGATCCCACGCACATCACTAAAAACGTGTGCGCTAACACTCTTAACACCTTGATGGACACCGGGGGGACATCGAAGGATTCACTAGCCACACGCCTGGACATGCAACACTTGGGAATCAGGAAGGAGTTGCATCCCGTGGAGCTAGAGAATGGCCAGTTCAAACTTCCGGTTGCATCATGGATATTGAAGAAGTAAGAAAAGCGTGCGCTTATTTCTTTCTTCAATGAACTCAAAGTCATGATGGGCTACTGTGCGAACCCGAAGAGGCTAGTGAACATGAGAGAACTCAAGTTCAACTATGGCCCTATGAAGGGTCTGGCTTGAGGTAATCAACACTGACAGCGAAGGGTTCACTACTGTTGATCTCACTAAGACCGCATACAGAGACGACCCCTTCGTCCTTGCAAGAGATGTTATGCAAGTCTTCTATGTAAGGGACAACAAGATAAAAGGAAGGCTAAAAGTAGTCCTAGAAGGAAAAAGGAAGATTGTCGGTGTCGATGGAGTGACGGACTATGAAGACTATAGGGGCTATCAGGAAATGCCTCAATTCGGGGCGAACATACCCCTACCTATCATTTAAGAGGGTGACGAACCTACTTACATACGGCTTGATCACAATGAGGCCCTCATTGTTATGCACCTAAAGATAGTTAGATTATTGTTAACTATGTAATCATTATGCACATAACCGTGAAGGATGTTTGATCCTGATGAAACTCTCATCTCCTCTCTCCTCCTCGTTAATACTCTACCAACTCAGCAAATATGCCGACGTATCATTTCTAAACTTTACTCTCTGAATTTAAACACCAGCTAAATATAAATATAAATATATATATGTCTAGACTTCCAATAGAAGGAGATTAGGGCGGCCATTCTCTTCCAAGCTACTACTAGTAGAGAGGGATCCACAGCTCCTCGACGCTGGGATGGGCTCCTTCGAGTACTACGAGCAGGGACTACAAACTAGTTGGGGACCAGTGGCGCTGAGGAGTTGTGGATCCCTCACTACTAGTAGTAGCTCGGAAGAGAATGGCCGCCCTAATGTCCTTCTATCGGAAGTCTAGACATATATATTATAAAATTGAAACAAAAAATTTAAAATTTGGGTCGCCTAGGACTTGAACACGGGTCTTGGAGGCTAAGTTGCGGAGTCTTAACCGTTGAGGCAGTCGAAGGAATTCGAAAGGAAGAAAAAAGTTATACTACTTAACCCCTAACTAGTACAGCCACATCACTGTCGGTTTGAGGAATGGCCTGGTAGTGATGGTTCCTCATCACTGTCGGTTTAGAATTACAACCGGCAGTGATGAGCAATTTCCCAAAGTCATTTAATAATTTATAAAATTGAAATAAAAAATTTGGGCCACCTGGGACTCTAACACGGGTCTCGAGGGCTAAGCTATGGAGTCTTAACCGTTGAGCTAGTGGGTGGTATTCGAAATAATTGGAAAAGTTATCCTACTTAACCCTTTATTGCTACACCCACATCACTGCCGGTTTGATGATTCACCCGGCAGTGATAATTCCTCATCACTGTCAGTTTAAACTTAAAACCCGACAGTGATAACTCCATTCACTGTCGGTTTTTAAACTAAAATCGACAGTGATGTGTAGATGCTCCTCACATGCCAACAGTGCTCCCACTAACCACAACAGTTGGAACACTGCTCCCACCTACCACGACAACTTTAGTTCAGAAATAAAAATGTACCACGACTGCTAGCCCCTATAAAATGAACCTCGGCCAGGAGCTAGCCTCTCCATGCATTTTGGTTTCAGTCAGGCCTTATCAGCCATGATACAATGTTTTTCTCTCATAACAAACCACAGATATTGTTATGCGTCGTAGTCCACCAAAATAGTGCACACAAGAGGTACTAGAAGAATTCTACTGAAGATAGAGCAACGCCGAAGATTGGAGATGCCATGAGGTTCACAGAGCCATCTGTTCCGGTGCGCATCTAGAAAAAGGCCATGTATAGACAAGGCGGATTCATCGATGCCACCTTGTCATCTCCAACTAGTATAGCTCGTAGACCACCTCGGTACTGCTGTTTGCCCCTAGTTGGTGCTAGAAGAATGCTACTGAGGTGGTTACATTATAATGTGTTGATACACATTGATTGTAACATTGACCTATATGCAATACACATTGATTGTAACATTGACCTGTATGCAAATAGGTCTTTGTTATCGTATATGGAATTTTAGTGTAAGGTCTTTGTTATCGTATATGTAATTTATTTCTAATATTTTTGTTATTTTTTGATGTATTTCATTACTATCTAAATAAATATATCGTTATTGTTAAAACTTTCCCACTGTACTATCTAAATAAATATATCATTTACATATATGCACCTTCACTGTCGGTTCTACTTAAAAACCGGCAGTGATGTCCATGCCCCCCTATATAAAACAAACCGCTGGCCACATACATCGATCCCACCCACCCACGAACTCTCACAGTCTCATTTCTCACATTTCACTCTCACTTCTCAAGAAATCCACTCTCTCTACGTGATTTGGTCATGGCTCCTGCATTTTTCAATGGTATTGATATGTTGTCTTCTCCAATATTCTATCTATATTCATTTGATCTATATTTATATTCATGTTTCTTTGCATTCTACATTTATATATATTCTTATTCCTTGCATTCGATCTATATTTAATTATGTTACCACATTTTACTTAGAAGAATTTTTTGTGCATATATTTTATGTTCATATTTTTTTAGCATTTTATCGATCAGGTGTATGAACAACGGACCTCCCCCACCACAAGAACTAGGTTTCCACCCTGGCGATGAGCCATTCGCTCCTAATGTGGCCATTTCATGGTTCCCTGTTCAACTATTGTATGAAATATTTTCCAATATCTTTTATTTTTTTATGCTAACAAATAAGTGTAATTAGTTTAATATCATTGTTGCATGCATATATGTCGCAGACTATATCCCCAATAGATTGGCTGTGAACAGCACTTAGCTGGTTCTTTATCTCGAACATCGTCGAGAACACGGCATCTAATGCAAGTGGTCGGCTATGGACGTGTGAACTCAGTTTTTTTATCCCTTTGAGGGGTGCAAATCATCGGAACCATATCCACGAGACGGGAAGACAGAGCCCGGACGTGATAAGCGCCCAATTCAATACCGTGCACATCTGTTTAGAGGCACTTTGACGTGTTTGCTATGATGTGTCTGATTTCTCACACTTCAAGGCACTTGCTTTGAATGCTGGTGATATCCCCGTCCCACAAGCAAGCGAATGGTTTGCGAGCTACAACCGTGCGGATGTGGTAAAATGATCACTTATACCTGAGTCGTGGTTATTTGTTGTTTATTATTGTAATAACATTCTCTATTTTTTTCTTTTTCTCCGCATGCAGATTGCATTCCAGGACCTTACCTATGTTGTATGTGGCTTATGGGCCGTTCTAGACCAAGCTACGGAGCAACTCGGGTATGATTGGGACTTCTACAATGGTAACTTCGGCCAGCTTACTGTAGAAAGACTCCAGTACTGCATAAGGATTACTAACAGGGGCAGTGGTCGTTCAGTAGGTTACATCTATGGCCGACCATTCTTTCGGTATTGTGAGGCACGAGAGAGTGCACTCATACGGGCATTGGACTTCATCGATACAAGCGGATACATAATCCGTGACATTAATTACCATATATGGCTATAGAGGCATGTTAGTGTGCGTGGCCCGATCGAACCCGGCAATGATTCCGATAGTAATTAATGTTTATTAGGTTGGTTTCAAGGTCGTAGTTTAATTGAGTTCTAATTTTAATTTATATGGCTTTGTGTGTTTAATTATTGTCATGCATGTAATTCATGTAATATTTGTTGGGCAACTAGAAATATACATTCCAGTGTCGTATTCGTCTCAACCTTTTTCTTAGGCTTCCACGTGCCATGTGTGAAGAAAACACCAAGTTTGGGATTTTTCGAAGATGGTTTGCTACTTTCTAAGGTTTAATTGAATTTCCGCGCGAAGACATCGATTAATTATAGGTTGAACTGACTCACGAAAAGATCTGAAATAGTGCCAAACTTTTACATAGGCTCTAATATGCCCTAGGGATAAAAATTTTGTGGAGGTGGATGATAAAATCTATTGGGTCCAAGATGGAATTCACCCTCTTTTATCTCATTCAGCACAGAGAAAAATATAATAAATAAAAAATTGATCAGAAGAAACTCAGATCCTATGTGGCGTCTTAATTTGGGTGTACATGCTTGCCAAAAAAATTTCAAGTCATTTCGATATAGGCAGAGTATACATGCTTCATAGAGGTACATGTGTGTCTTCATCGAACCATGACTATACACATAGGTTATCAAGGTTTCTGTGGCTCATAGGCATTTCGGTGTCGTATTCATCTCAAACTTTTTCTTAGGCTTGCATGTGCCACATGTGAAGGAAACACTAAGTTTGGGATTTTTCGAAGATGGTTTGCTACTTTCTGAGGTTTAATTAAATTTCCGCGCGACAACACTGATTAATTATAGGTTGAACTGAGTCTACCCACGAAAAGATCCAAAATGGTGTCAAACTTTTACACAGGCTCTAATGTGCCCTAGGGATAAGAATTTTGTGGAAGTGGATGAAAAAATCAATTGGGTCCAAGATGAAATTCACCCTCTTTTGTCTCATTCAGCACACAGAAAAATATAATAAATAAAAAACTGATCAGAAAAACCTAAGATCCTGTGTGGGATCTTAATTTGGGTGTACAAGCTTGCCAAAAAAATTCAAGCCATTTCAACATAGGAATACATATGCTTCTATTTATTCAATATATAAAAGAAATTTTTTAATATATATAAACATCACTGTCGGTTTCAAAAAACCGGCATTGATGAGAATAAACCAACGATGATACTGTTTATCACTGTCGGTTTATTTTGAAAGCTGGCAGTGATATATAAAAAATTAAAAAAAATTATGCCAGCCCTCGGGTTCGAGCGCGGGTCTTAGGCTGCAGATTTCAGAGACTTAACTGTTGCGCTAGTATAGAATGTGTGCCAAGGGTTATTTATTTTTTTCTTTTAACCTTTAGGCTGCTTAAAAATTATAAAATAGAACAAACAATTTTGGGCTACCTAGGACTCGAACACGAGTCTCAGGGGCTAAGTTGAGGGGTCTTAACCGTTACGCCAGTAGGAGAAGTTCAAAATAAAATAAAAACTTATCCTACTTAACACCTAACTGCTACACCACATCACTACCAGTTTAGGGAATGACCCGGTAGTGATGTACCCCATGACTGTCGGTTTACAAGCAGAACCGACAGTGATGAGCTATTTTCCATAATAAATTAATAATTTATAAAATAGAACAAAAATTTTTGGGTCGCCTGGGACTCTAACATGGGTCTCGGGGGCTAAGTTGAGGGGTCTTAACTGTTGCGCCAGTAGGAGGAGTTTGAAAGAAAACGAAAACTTATCAAACTTAACACCTAACTGCTACACCACATCACTGCCGGTTTGGAGAATGACCCGACAGTGATGTACCCCATCACTGTCGGTTTACAAGCAGAACCGGCAGTGATGAGCTACTGGTATAAAAATGACGTGGGTTGAAATTATCCAAATTCATTTCAACCCCGAGCCAACCCCTCCCCCCATGCGGCCGGAGCACCACCCCGCGCCGGAGCACCTCCCCACGCCGTCCACCGCCCCATGCTGGAGCACCGCCCGAGCACCGCCCCACACCGGATCACCGCCCCATGCCGTCCACCGCTCCAAGCCAGAGCACCACGCCGTCCATGCCAAGCCAGAGCACCACGCCGTCCGGAGCACCGCGCCGTCCATCCCACAACCGAGGCCTTTAGGAGCGCGCGGATAGCTGCTTTCCCACCCCCACGGTGAGTGCGTGGCTCACTGCCCACTACGTGTCTGATGAAATGTACCACAATTGCTTACTTGAATCAGAAGAGGCTTTTCATTTACCAAGTACTACAACTTATTGTTTGATATGATAATTTACTTGCCATAATTTATGTTACTGCTACTTTATTGTAATGCTAGCATACAGTTTGATCATTAATGTCTAGTCTGTAGTGCCACCGATGCTCAATGTTTTTGGATGTGAGGATGGAGTATATATATTTTAGACCTATAGAACTAATATATGCACATCTTAGCATGGACCAGATAGGTACAAGTACAACTACAACCAATTTCTAAAAGATTTGGGTCTTTTTACTCCTTTCACAAATCTCATTCCTAGAGCTGATTATGAGTCACTTCGAGTTTAAAGCTTGTGCAAAAGCCAACATAAAGAAAAGTTAATTGGACTGAGGCTAACTACAAGCAAACGAGGGTTGTTCGATCAGTATCAGGCAGGAAGAAACAATCATTATCAAAGAAGATTGGAATTTGGAAAGATGCTTACCTGCACTGATACTTGTGAAAGAACCTCGCACCAATGGTTGGGGGATTTATAGAGAGACTGAAGACTCTGAGACATCTCTAGGAGTATATCCAAAAGTCTTAAACTGGCTCTCTAAATCATCATTTGGTTTTTAACGAATAAAAAAATATTCTTTATATCTTTCCTACATCTAACAACTTTTCTTTATCTTGTATGCATTGTAGAGGGTTCAATGCACTTAGACTAAGGTTATGATGACATAATATATTAATTGGACTGAGGCTATGGTCATGTGTAATGATGATATAATCATAAGTTGTAGTAACTATTACTGAGGCATGTGAATAGCTATTTTCCAAACACTCCTATCTATGTAATGGTTGTGTGTTATTCATAAATATATTAAATTTTATAAGAATACATCATGTTTGAATGACAACCTAATTTACTTAAATGTATAGGCAACCATGGCATGGTATGTAGTGCAGGTTGGTCATGTGCCTTGGATTTATCGAACCTAGGAAGATTGCTATGCTCAAGTCAATCACTACCCTAGTAATTTGCACAAAAATACAATACAGAAGCTGAAGCTTTGAGGGCCTACTATAGTCATCCGACCTACCTTACAAACCATGGGCAACCGGCCTACTATGGTCCAAAGAATGCAAACCATGGCCATCCGCTGACACTAGAGATTGAAGGGAAGCCACCCGCTGGAGATGTGAAGATTAGGAGAATTGCTCCTTGGTCTTGGAAAGATGTCATGCTTTTATTTATGGCTATGGTCATTGCTTTTCTTATTTAGAAGTTGATGTAGGCTTAGTTTCATAGAACAGTAGGTGGACTTTGTTGTATGTGGTCAATCAAACAATGAATTTGTTCTAGGTGAACATATGTTATTATTTGACTTTGTTGTATGTGGACTTATTATTAGACTTTGCTTTAAACATATTAATATATATATATATGAACATATGCTATTAGTAGTTGTCCACAGCCAAAACTAACCACGATCGTGTCACAGCCATGACTCATCGCCGCCTGTTACCCCGTCGCCGAAGAACAGATCGGCAATAAGAAGCGGCTGATATCACTGGGACGGGAGAGCCGCATGATCTGACAAATGGTGATGGTGTCAATCAGGACGGTGAGAACGAGCAGCCATGGACCCCGTCCGGCCTGCTCGATCTGGGTCAAAATGACCAAGATGGCTAGGTAACTTTGGTATCATGTGACTATGTAGCCACACATGCTAATCAATTGAGAGGGTCATAACTTACTTGGTGTCTCTAGCATGAGCCTCTGCCGGTCGAGGAGCCAGAGGGTTCAGGTAGTAGGAAGGCTAGATCCAAGCGAGGCGTGTCAAAGATTCCTGTTGGTAGGAATGCACACTAGCATATTACTGAGTTTGATGAATTCGGGGATCCACTCTCACCGCCTATAGCTTTGACCAAATAGAAGACTATCCTCAGGTTACTTGTTAGGGACTTCATCCCGATTAGGTATAGGAAGTGGATTGGGAAAGATGATGACCTGTAGAGGGTTCCCAAAAGTGAGAAGGATTACATATGGGATGTCAAGATCCCAGAGTATTTCACTTTCCCAACTGAGTATGACAGGGAGTTAGTTAAGAAAAAAGCAAAAGAAATCATGGGGACATGCTTTAAGAATTTCAAGGAGACATTGTACAAGAATTTTGTCCTCCAAAATAAAGAGCTAGATTTCGATGGTGGATAGTTTAGCAAGCAGAAGGACTTCTGGCAGGATTTCAAGAAATATAGGTTACCCGAGGAGTACTTAGCACTGAGCAGGAAGAATAAGGAGAACTCGCAGAAAGCGACAAATCATCATCATCTCAGCTCTCGCGGCTACGCCAAAAAGATGCCAGGATTTGAAGCAGAACTTCAAAAGATGGATCACCTTGCTGAGGAAGGCGTTTAGGTTGAGACCACCGATTAGGAGGCCAGATTGGTATTATACTGTATGGGGAGGAATGTATGGCATGCCGAGGACGGGAGCTTTAGCTCCACAAATCAACCCATGAGCGAACTCATCCAGAGGATCTCCCAGGTAACTGAGGAGGTGAGGCAAGGGACTCGCACTTCTAATAGGGAGAAAGACATGATCACCCAAGCACTCGGAACCAAGGAGCACCCTGGTCACACTAGAAGAACCGATGTTGTTCCTTAGAAACTAGCATTCCCTCAAGAATCTAACACTTACCGGAGCCGCTCAAGAGGTAGAGCGGAACATGAGGCAGAGTATTTGAGGCGACTAAAAGAGATGGAAGACAGAATGGAAGCACGGATTGAGGCGACTGTTGAAGCGCGAGTCGAGCAAATTTTGTTGTCCAAGGCATCAGGAGTACCACAAAACCCTACTCCTACTGTCTTTAGCCCATAGTTTAGGGGTCACAGCAGCTGCGGATCGCCCCCGCTCGACGAAGAAGAGGCGAATGTGCCTCATCCGGTGGATGGCATCACTGAACCCGTCAATGTCAAGTTGTACATCCGTCAAGAATAGACAATGGACAAGGTGGCGCTCGGCCAGGCCTAGCCTGCGGGAGACAAAACAATTAATGGCCACCCAATTTCATAGGGGTACGCTCGTGTCACCATTGATAGAATACTTGATAAGAAGTATAACAAGATACCCATTGAGTACCCCGTAGCGGAAGATAGGCCAAAACTTGGTCAAAACAAGGGCTCTCAAGTGGCCTGGCGCAAGCGCTTCATTAAGCTTGACCATCAATTGTCCTCTGATGATGAGGACTACTATGAGTCTTCGCCCACCCGCGATGATCACTCACCATCTCCCAACAGAGATCACTCCCCTCCTCATCCAGAGCCATCACCCCCGAAAAGACAGAGGTCTCCTTCTATTCCTCCTTGTCTGACTCCATCTTCATCAGCCTTGAGAAAAGAGACTCCTCCTCCCCCTCCTCCTCCTCCATCTTCATCAGCGTCGGGAAAATAGAATTCTCGTCGTCATCCTCCTCCTCCTCCTCCTCCACCTCAGCCTAAAACAAGATCAAGGACATCCTCGCAGTCGCAGAAAAGGTCCTTGAATTCGGTCGCTAATGCTCCCAAAGTGGACCGACAGAAAAGAAAAAGGTCGTTCAGTGGCAGCGTTACCACCTTGATGAAAGAAAAATTTACAGCACACATCTCGAAGGAAGATTACGTTAGTTTCTTCAATCTCTGTGCCTCACTGCCTTCATTTTTGTTGAAGTCCGAATTCGAAAGGCAAACATAGAATAAATACGCTACAACAAGAGACGAAAAAATACACAATAAAGATTTAAGGAACATACAGAAGTACGTCGAAGACAGCCCAGGATTAACCAGGAAGAGGCCGCGAACATCTATTATGATGTACAAGGGACGGGAACACCAGCAATGAAGTATGAAAGGGGCAATCTTTTGGTTCCCGATCATGAGTATAAAAATCTGACAACGTATATGCGCCAGTTATATGAATATTACATGGCTCAAGCAACAGAGACGGACGACTTTGGTTTTGAGGTTATTATTCGTTCGCCACATGTTTTCCATTATCCTGAAGAAGAGAAGTTCGATGTCGAGTGGGAGTGCTTGTTCCAGCTATACCAGAAACGCTCTCTCAATGTTCAAATGTTGACGATGTGGACTATGTAAGTACCCTACACGCACGATATTATAATTAACTACTCTCTCGAGACACAAATTGATAACTTTTGAGCACTTTCTATGATTTTATGTAGGTGTATAGCAAAATTTTGTATTCTAAAAAGCAAATGGGATTACATAGGCTTCTTGGACCCCTTGCGATTCAATGAGAGGACATGTCTAGGCCTCTATGGATGTGACGTGGAAGACCTGAAATAGAGATTGATTGTTGTTTTCGATGAATTCACGATGAAGAAGAAAACCCACATACTTCTAGCCTACAACTGCGAGTATGTGTTCTTGGCTTTTAATTTTATGCTTCTTTTTTCGTTAAGATTTTTCGATAATTAGGATTATGTGATTGCAGCAACCATTTCATCTTCATTTGTGTCAATCTTGCCAAAAATCTGATCGAGGTGTGGGACTCGAAGAAAAAACTATTTCATTATCTGGATGCACTGGTGGTAGTGCTGAATTAATAAGCGATCCTAATAACATATTATTTTCTAATCACATATACCGCTTTCTAATGTTTCTTCCTTTAATGTTGCTCAGTATCCGAAGAAGACATATCGATGGGACGCCGGTCCCATTCAAGGTTATCCAAATGGAGGGGAAGTACCTATCACAGCCGGCGGGAAACAATGAATGCAGGTTTTATGTAATGTGGACAATGCTTCGCTACATCAGCGGGAAATCGGAAGAAGCCGATAAGTTGGTGTGTATAATCCTCATTTAATTTATGTCTGTTAATAATTCAACAAAATATTTTACTGTTCCTCTTTGGATATCATCTTTTTTTAACGACAACGCAAGAAATATAACCACCAAAGGCTGTTAGACATGGAGATCGTCGCACTACAATCGAAGCTCGCAAAATTCATCTTAGCCGAGGTATTGGAAAAAGATGGAGTATTTTCCATTGCACAATCCGTGAAGTACAAGTCCAAGTATGGCCCAGAGCGGCTCGCCAGATTATTGTAAGAAATCCGAGAAGTATTGCACAATATGTGAAGTCCGAGAACATTTCTTTTTTATTTTGATTGATTGAGATCTGGATAAGAACATTTGAACTGTAACCGTAACATTTGTAATGTTTAATATTGATGGACATGTCGTCTACGTAGCGTATATAAAACGAAACTCGATTCCACGAAAAAATATAAATTAAAATCAATTATAAAATAATAAAATGCGAACGGGCCATCACTGCTGGTTAGCAACGAACCAGCAGTGTTGTCGTAACCATCAACCGACAGTGTTGTCTTGCTCAACACTGCCGGCTTGAGCCATGAACCGACAGTGTTGGCTTGCTCAACACTGCCGGCTTGAGTCATGAACCGACAATGTAGGCTTGCTCAACACTGTTGGCTTGAGTCAAGAACCGACACTCTTGATGCAACTATCACTGTCGGTTGGGACTACAAACCGACAGCGTTGTTCAACTAGACACTGTCGGGTGGAGCCAGGAACCGACACTGTTGCCTGTAGATCAGTGTCGGTTTTTAAGAACCGACAGTGATGTCAACCCCATCACTGCTTGTATGTCACTGTCAGTTCAAAATCCGACAATGAGAGAGGTTTTTGAACCAACAGTGATGTTCAGATCTGGGAATGTGAGGAGGCAGGATCACATGAGTATGCAGGCAGAGAGCAGCGTGCAGTGTGCTCATGCGTCGGTTCTGATTTCTGGTGTACGTCTCTGCAGCCTGGCATGTATTTTCTCCAGCTTTTCTTGCGTTGCGACTTGCAACTGGTGGTCCGTCTACTGTATTCTCTAGCTGTCGAAATACTGGTAGTAGTAACAGGCTGCAGATCGAGCCAGCTAGGTATTTTCTTTTGCTACCTGCTAGGTACTAGGCTGCTACCAGCTGCAGCTGCGAGTGTTTCTGTGTGGCTGCCATTAGTCACTTGGAAGAGCAGCGAGCTTGCAAAAAGCAAACGGAAAGGTAGCAAGTTTGGTACGATTTATTAATTTGTCTGTGGAGTGTCTACTCATGTAGCTAGGGTTTGTATACGTCTAGTATTAGTATACAAGGCTTGCCTGATCAGTATACTTGTGTCTTCCTCTATCCGGAATTCATGTTTGTATTTTAGCTAATCCGTTCTGCCTTTGGTGTGGTCCTGTACCTTCTCCATTTGTGTGCGTCATAGCAGTACATTAAAGTCTTGTTTGAATGCACGTGTATCTACTTTAATCCATGTGTGTTGGAGTGAATTGGAATGTAATTTAGTTTAATTCCATTCGAATCCACTTCAACACACATGTGGATTGAGATGAATATATGCGCATCCAAACAATGCCTAATATGGTTTGGTTTGATATTGACATGATATGGTCCAATAGGGCAACGTCAGGCAGGCCAAACTAATGAGTAATGACTAATGAGAGAATTGAAGATGCAACAGCGAGTGATGTGTATTAACTATTCATATTTTTTAACTTATATAAATTTAGCTAAACTTAAGATGGTTTGACTCGGTATTATATTAAAATTATATCCTTTTTAGACAGACGAAGTATATGCATTATACCTAAGTAAGCCCTTGTTTAGTTCCATGAATTTGGATTTTGGGGCTACTGTAGCACGTTCGTTTTTATTTAGCAAATAGTGTTCAAACATGGACTAATTAGGCTCAAAACGTTCGTCTCGCAATTTCCCACTAAACTGTGCAATTAGGTTTTCTTTTCGTCTACATTTAATGCTCCATACACGGACCGTAAATATTCGATGTGACAGGTACTGTAGCAACTTTTTAGAAGTTGGGGTGGAACTAAAAAGGGCTAAATAGAAGAGCATGAGAGTTGGCTTGGTTCTCGACTCCAGCAGGTGATTGATGTTTGCCGCTGGGATACTGACTGACTGACATGGAGCTACTACTAGCTAGGATGTGTACACTCCTGCTAATATACGGATGGAGAGGTCTTGTCGTCTTCATTGTGTAAAGGTGATCCTGGTAAGTGTAACAAGTGATATTTTCATTATTGCAAGAACCATAGCCGTCGATAAGCTACTGAAGGTCGAGGATTAAAAAAGAAGTCATAATTAGGTATCGCTGTCAAAATCATTAGAAGCAACCGGTGAAATCTTCAAAGCTTGATAATTAGAAACAACAGGAACCGCTTTTAAACAACCTTGTACACCGATTTATAGCATCAGTTATAATGACGAAATTAACTTTAGTTGATAAGTTATAATATAAATAGTGCTGTTACAATTGTTGGTGCACAAGAAGCCCCAGTCATAGGAAACTGTGTTTTTTTTTTTTTTTTTTTGAGGAAAACAGGAAACTGTGCTAAACAGGCTATTACACATTACTCTTCTCGGGTACCAAGTACAGTAGCAAATGAGAAAGGGAGCCAACAATTCGCCTTCATGGGCCTAGGATACCCAAAGCCCACTTTGTTTAGTCTAGGCCCATTTATCTCTCTATAAAAGCCGAAATACGAGCCCATTAAGTTGCACAAAAGCCCAGTGTTGCTTTCGTCATCTTCTTTCTTGGGTTCGCTCCCCACAGCGGTGGCGGCGGCGGCCACAGCCACACGGTCTCGCTCTCGCCCGGGATCTAAAATCCAAAACAGCAGTGCCCTTTCTTCTACCTTCGCCCAAGTGCGCGCGCGCTCTCTCTCGTGGCGACGACTGGGCGACCGCTGCCGCTGTCCAGGTGTCCAGGTCCCCATCCGCCCCTCGCCAGGTCTTCTTCGGCCCTTCGCCGCCGACAGGCTCCGCCAGGTACCCACCCTTCTCTTCCGTTCCTACCGTGCGAAGTTGAGCACCCAAACCCTAGGACTTAAGCTATTTGTATTCTGATCTGATAACTATAGGGTGAAATGGCTCGTTTGTTTATTGATGTCCTTTACTGCATCCACCCCTGCTCGTTTGTTTGGTTCATAATATTGTTGGTTTATTATTGTGTTTTTTGCTACTGCGATATCTTATGTTATCAAATCAAGGCTAGTAAATCGTGTTCTACTATTACAGGTTGCTGTGTTAAGTCCAAGCTTGTCACATGGATTCAGTACAAGATTTCCAGCCCAGGACATTCTCTATAAAGTTGTGGCCACCAAGTGAAAGCACACGGCTCATACTTGTTGAGAGGATGACAAAGAATCTGTCCACAGAGTCCATTTTCTCTCGCAAATATGGCCTTTTGGGCAAGCAAGAGGCTCATGAGAATGCAAAAAGGATTGAAGAACTTTGCTTTGCCTCTGCTGATGAGCATTTTAAAAGGGAGCCAGATGGTGATGGGAGTTCTGCTGTCCAGCTATATGCAAAGGAAACGAGCAAGATGATGTTGGAATTTCTGAAAAAAGGCCCAAGGACTACTGCAGAACTGGAGGCACCTGTAGCTGATACACCTCTTGTGCCCGCTGATACTGTACTAGATATATCTGGTGGCAAGCGTGCTTTTATTGAGGCAGATGAAGCAAAAGAACTGCTGAGTCCACTCACCAAACCAGGAAATTCATATAAAAGAATTTGCTTTAGCAACAGGAGCTTTGGTATTGGTGCTGCTAATGTTGCTGGGCCAATTCTTGACTCAGTTAAGAACCAGCTCACAAAGGTTGATATCTCAGATTTTGTTGCAGGAAGGCCTGAGGATGAAGCCCTCGATGTGATGCGCATATTCTCCAAAGCATTAGAGGGTTCTGTCCTGAGATATCTGAATATCTCTGACAATGCTTTGGGTGAGAAGGGTGTCAGGGCATTCAGTGAGCTCCTGAAATCACAGGAATCCTTGGAAGAACTCTATGTGATGAATGATGGCATATCAGAGGAAGCTGCAAAAGCTCTATCTGAGCTTATTCCTGCAACTGAGAAGCTTAAGGTTCTTCACTTCCACAACAATATGACTGGAGATGAAGGTGCTATGTATATTGCTGAGATGGTTAAGCATTCTCCAAATGTAGAGAGTTTCAGGTGCTCAGCAACAAGGATAGGATCTGATGGTGGACTCGCATTGTCTGAGGCATTAGGGACATGCACTCGTCTGAAGAAACTTGATCTCAGGGACAACTTATTTGGTGTTGATGCAGGGTTAGCTCTCAGCAAAACCCTTCCAAAGCTTCCTGATCTGGTTGAGCTTTATCTCAGTGATCTCAATCTTGAGAACGAGGGTACAAAAGCAATTGCCAATGCCCTCAAACAGTCAGCACCGCAGTTGGAGGTCCTTGAAATGGCTGGAAATGAAATAAATGCCAAAGCAGCCCCACATTTGGCAGAATGCCTAGCAGCAATGCAGTCACTCAAGAAGCTGACCTTGGCTGAAAATGAGCTCAAGGATGATGGTGCTGTGATCATTGCAAAATCATTGGAAGATGGCCACACAGATCTCAAGGAACTTGATGTGAGCACGAACATGCTGCAGAGAGTTGGAGCTCGGTGCTTTGCGCGGGCAGTCGCAAATAAACCAGCTTTTGTGCAACTGAACATCAATGGAAATTTCATCTCCGATGAAGGGATTGATGAGGTGAAGGAAATTCTCAAGGCAGGTAAGAAATCCCTGGATGTTCTGGGCTCACTAGATGAGAATGAACCTGACGGGGAGCCTGATGATGAGGAAGAGGACGAGGATGCTGAGGACAATGAGGACGAGCTGGATTCGAAGCTGCAGAGTGTGAAGGTTGAGCAGGATGATTGACCATCCTTCGGTTAAAGAGGATGTAGCCTTTTGCATTGCTGGTAAAGAGGATGTTCTGACCGCTCATTGATAGATAAACCTCTTGTTTCATTGATAAACACATCACTTTTCAAAGGATCTATTCTACGCGTGTCCACTCCCCGTGAATGATTGCAGGTGTTCTTCCCACATGGTAACCTTTTAATTTTTTTCACGGGCCCTGATGTGTGGATTTAATCATGAAAGGTGTGTCTTTGGTTAATATCACAATATATACTTCCAATAAAAATGTAGTTCAGGAGGATTAGAAAACAGCTTTTCACATGACGTCTCATTTGCTTTTTATTTTTGTTCACCTGATGCGAGTTGGTATTAAGATATAAGCTAGTAGCAGAGTTTTGATTATCGTGGTTCCTTGGTCAGTTTTTGTTATGTAAAACCACTTATCTTGTGCAATCTCATTTCTGATTATAGATTATTATAACTGGTCTTATTTATTCTGTTATATAACTTATATTCATGACATTGTTCCATTATAAATGGTCTAATTTATAGATGCTACCTATTTTTCCAACATTTTTTTGGGTGACTGTGACTAGTAATTGACCTACTACTATAGGACGTCTCTGTGTGCTTTGATCAGTAAATTCACTTGCTAACGCCCTGTTCGCTTGGCTTATAAGCCGTACTTTTTCAGCCAACGAACAGTATTTTTCTCTCACAACAAATCAGCCAACAGTACTTTCAGTCATGGCTTATCAGCCATGGCTTATCAGCCAAGCAAACAGGGTAGTTACCTGAATTTGACCAAGGGACATTGGTGACCAATGAGAGCCGGAGGAAGCACTGGACCTCTCACTTCACGATATGGCCGGCTTGCTGCATCATTTCTGCATCTTGTTATGTAGAGTTGTAGACCCATACTCGTTGTTTTCAAATGCATATGCCAATGCGCTGTTTCTCGACTCTTTTGTTTCTTCAGAGCCTGGAATCTATTGTTTCAAACGCATATGCCAGTCCCCAGCAATGCCCGTGGCCAGCACCTTCGAAGCGTAGTTGCAGCGTCCGTCATGGCGACCAGCTACACGTACGCGGCGCCAAAGCACCTGGACTGGCTGACGGGACCCTGCCTGCGGCGCCAGGGATGTTGTCCATCCAGGCTCGGTCCACCACGGCCTCTTCTCCGGCGAGCTCGAGCTCTCCCTGCAGGGAAGCGTAGTTGCAGCGCTAACTATGTGGACTTGTCGAGCCTCTCTTGTTCACTCGACTCTTTTCATCCCAAGAACTGGACTTGCTCGGATAACATATATATTAACGTCATAAGACTACCGAAGCCATGGAAGTGTCAGATGGCAACAGACAAGCCCTCAGAGTATACTTGGCCATCGGGCCGGCCCGGCTCGGCACGGCCCGGGCACGGCCCGGGCGGATGTCGGGCCGGCATGGCACGCCGTGCCTCCCGTGCCATGCCGCTGCGGGCCTCGTGCCTTGCCATCAGCCCAAGCACGGGTTTGTGGGCCTAAATCCGTGCCGTGCCGGCCTGCCAGGCACGGCCAAATCATCAGGTCGTGCCAGCCCGAGGCTCGTAGGGTTCAAAACACATCAAAAAATTCATCTCAACAAGAAGTATTCAAATTTGAAGTATTTTTTTTTCCCAGAAGAGCTTCAAACCAAAACCAAAACCATACACACATAGAACAAGAGGAAATTAAAAGGATAACTGAGCTGAGATCTAGAAGGGAGATAGGGAGAGGGAGAAGGGAGAGGCAGGGACGGAGGGGAGGACGCCGGGGGGAGGCGGATCGTGGTCACCGGAGTCGGCGTCGGAGACGGCGAGGCGTCACTGGCCACTGCGCTTGAGAGCGGCGCGGCGGTTGGTGGTGGTGGGATGCGAATGGGCGAATGGGGAATTGGGGATTAGGGTTAGGTTACGAGCGGGAGTGCGGGACTGAGGGGAGGCCGGGAGGGGGGCGCCGCATCGGCCGCCTTTTATAGGTGGGGTCTGTGGTGGCGGCATGGGGGGAGCCGTTGGCGAGCTGGACCACCTCCCTCTCGGGCCGCTGCCGGGCCTCCTCCAAAACCCCGTGCCGGGCCGTGTCAGCCTGCGGGCTCAACTGCCGGCCCAGGCACGGCCTGGCGCTGCGTGCCGGGCCAGGCCGTGCTCGTGTCGGGCCAAAAGGCCGGGCTTCGGGCCGGGCTGCGGGGCCTCGGGCTGCATGGCCAGGTATACCTCAGAGTGCGCTCGACCAATATCTTTTATAGAAATCAGTTCAATTTTACAGAGAAAAAACTAGAAACAAGAAGATTTTCATGCATTCCAAACAGGACAGCTAGCGCTCAGACGTCCGGTGTCAGGACGTGTCTGGGCGCAGCTCCTAGCCGGTGATTCCACCTGTCCAATGAAACCCGCAATAGAAAAACAATTGGAGCGAGCGCGTCTGTCCAGATAAAGCACTTGCAACATACGTCTGAGATAGATAAAATATTTGAAAAATACACTTGAAACATACGTATATAACCATTGCAATATATGTAACATCCCAATCTAATTTTGCAACATCGATATAAAACAATTACAACATACATATGATATACTTGAAACACTTGAAACATACGTTTGCAACCTACGCTTTCAGCGCAACATCTCCTTGTTGCTTCGGTGAATGGAGGTTCGTTGACGCGTGGAGGTCATTGGTGCAGAGCTCGCCGGCAACGCGGAACCAGGTGGTGGCGAACAGAGGGCGGGGTGGGGGCAGCACAAGTGACGGTGACGACGCAAAGGGTGGGTGGGCACGACAGCGGTGGCACAGAGGGTGGATGTGGGGGCAGCTCCAGCGACGATGACCTAGAGAGCGGATGGGAATGGCAGCGGTGGCAAAAGGGCGGGATGGGAACGGCAGCGGTGACGCAGAGGGTTGGACGGGGCAGTGCGGCGCGCAAAGAGCAAAGGCGCGTGTATTTCGAAGCGTCGATCTATCCGCACGTCAGGTCATTACCGCATTCCAATCAAACAGGCCCCAGAGTGCGCTCCACCAATGTCTTCTTGTCCGAGTTGCCGTCGTCTTATCTATACTATAATATAAAGAGCGTGCAAGCCGCCGAGTTCCGTCTCTCTCACAGATCACTGTTACTGGCACAGTTAACGTGCGATGGTTTTTTGATAAACAGTAACGTTTTATGAACAGTAACGGATTTTCTGTGGGCAGCAACGCGATTTCGATGAACAGTAACGGATTTTCTGTGAACACTAACGGGTTTTTATGAACAGTGACGGGTTACTATGAACAGTCTCGATCCATTAAGGAACAGTACGATTTTTTTTTTTTTGACCCAAATACAAATTTTTTTATCCCACTATTACCCGCGCGTCGCGGGGTTCCCTGCTTGTTATTATTACTCTTCTCCAATACCAAGTACAGTAGCAACTAGCAAATGAGAAAGAGAGCCAACAATCCGTCTTTGTGGGCCTACACTATCCTAAGTCCAACTTTGTTTGGTCTAGGTCCATTTATCTGTGTATAACAGCCGAAATACCAGTCCGTTAAGTTGCACAAAAGCCCAGTGTTGACCTGTCGAAAGTAGTATATGGTGTTAGTAACTGCCTAATAAAACATCTAGGACGCGAATGCGATTGAAACAATGAAACCTACAGCCCAGTGTTGCTTTCGTCATAACACATGGATGTATAGTGCCAAAACACTTCCTAAAGCACAATAGAAACATACAGAAACGGTGACTACATCAAAATCTCAGTGATAGTACTAGATTACAAATCACCAATAACAGATTACACAGACAGATAAGTAATGGGACGAAACACGCCATGAACGACATTGGCCTTGGTGGTCTCCTTCGAAATAACTGTCCCGCGACGCACACGTCGAGTGCGACGGCGACCAGCGATTAGATAAGAAGGGAGCTGAGCTGACGCGGCGTGCCATCGCAAGCAGAAAACACGAGGTCGCCGTCTCCTGTGGTCACTTGGTCTAAGGAAGCTACGTAAGATTTTTCGTGCAGCAAATTGTCACCTGCAAATGTTATCATGTTAACTGAAAGACAAACTAATTCATGTAGCTCTATAATTGGGAGGTCTCTGCAATTGATTGAAAGGGAACAATGTAGTAGGAACGGTATCGGGGGTTCAGACGAAACAGGATTCAGATATTATTAGCTACTACTGCATAACGGTGACTGTAGAACATGAGGAAGCTCCAATATGAAGGCACAATGCAACACAACTACAATCCCAGTACAAGATCAACAGCAGAATAGTTTAGCATGAACATGATGTAAATTCCTCACTGACTTGTGGAGGTACATGATCGTGGTGTTATGTGCGTCCTCATCAACCAGCAATCTAGCATGGTCAGTTTCCCAAATAGCAGGAGCCAAAGGCCAATATAAACGCAAAGTCACCGCTTGAAACGGAGTGCAGATCAACTGACCTATCCAAGCTCCATAGAGACAAGGAGGGGGACAATTAAGGATTGCCTGACTCTGACTGCAACAGCCCATCAGTCGGCAGTCGGTACAGACAGACTGAAGAAAGAATATGATAATGATAATGTTTAGAAGCAGATCACTAGGGGAGATTTTGAATGTCTCCGCTAAGCAACAGATCACTGTTGGGAACAGGTGAGTTGGAATCGTTTGTGTTATCAGAGCAGATCTCTGCGCTGCAGCTGGAGCATCGTTCTGGCTCCGAATCATTCGATGACTGCGACGACCGAATATGCATGGATCTTCGTTGATCCGGCTCAGATTTTTTTCTCCATTCAGTTCTGCTCTGTTTCAGTAGAGTACTACTACGTACTTAAGTTCAGAAATACCTTTTTTAAAAGAGAAAAAAAGGTGTTACTCACTGATCACTGAACTGAACGTTAGTTGTAACCAAATACCAATAACCACTAACCTGTCAGTGCATCCCAACAATGGCCCCGTTCGGCTTGTGAATCTTGGCTGAAATTGGCTAAAAAACAATATTCCGGCTGAAATGTTGTGAGAGAAAAACACTGTTCCGGCTGAAAAAAGAAGCCGAACAAGTCAGATATGGGATAAGCCGAACGGGACCGATATATCTCCCATAACCGATGGACGATTATGCTTGGTTTAAGACCTACATTGCATATTGTTTCTGAATGAAAATAACATATGTAATGTAGATCTTTGTAGCATATAATACAACCATATCTTATCTATTCTTTTTACTTTGTCTTGGAATAGTAAGAGCAATTGTACAGACCGCAGACTTTGCAATAGTCAATTATAGCAGTAGATGTTAGATGCGTTCAGCAACGATGTTACGTGATCCAGCAACAATGTTAGATGTTAGTCAATTACACTATTTAGAAAATTCAGTACCCGCCCAGGAAAGATGATACGTGATCCATGAAGAAATCAGAGAAGCTGACCGACCAGCTCTCCCTCCGTTCTCCATTTCTAGACGTTCGTGCGGGTTTTGCTCAGGGTGTCAGCCTCTGGATTTTCGGCACGGGTGAGCCGACCACTCTTCGGTGTTGCCGACCACACACTATGGCTATAGGTAGAAGAAGAGAGGAAGAACAAAGCGTACACATACAGCACAAGCATCAGCGTTGACCAGAGCTCTGCAGACGAGGGCAAAACTGAACTCACACTCTTTACTGAGTTGCAGTGAGAAACTATATACATAACTCTACCCATCTAATCCTAGTATACAGACATGTCAGGCTACCATGCTGCTACAATTACTAGATATGATAGCAGGGCTGACTTTGACGTCTGCCCCTACTGTGGCTATAGTACGGCAGGGGAGCCTTTCGATGTCTGCCCCTGCCGTGCGTTCACACAGGGAAGCAACAGATTACTTAACAATTCTTCTCCTAATCCTGCTGCTAACCCTAGAACCCCCTCCATGTCGATTATCCTCTTCAGCTCCGTGAACCGAAGACGGCCGAGCGGCTTGGTGAGGACGTCCGCGAGTTGCTGACCAGTTTCGACGAACTTGATGACGATCTGTCCTTCATTGATACAGTCTCTGAGAAAGTGGAAGTTGACATCGATGTGCTTGCTCCGGTCGTGGAGAACCGGATTCTTCGCGAGGGCGATGACGGGTTGGTTGTCCACCATCAGTGCTGGTGGGTGAGCTTCCACACCGGTTAGCTCGCCCAGCAGCTAACGCAGCCATACAGCTTGACACGTCGTTGTGGCCGCCGTCACGTAGTCTGCCTCGCACGTGAACAGTGCCACAACCTTCTGTTTCAGCGACAGCCATGAGATTGGAGCCGACCCGAGGAAAATGAGCACGCCAGAGGTGCTCCGCCATGCGTCGATGTCCCCCGTCATGTCTGTATCGCTAAACACAGTGAGTTGCAGCCTATTTCTACCGGTCTTGGGGAAGACGATTCCCTGATCCACCGTTCCCTTGATGTAGCGCAGCAGCCGCTTCACCGTAGCCCAATGATCCTCTCGAAGATCCTCCATGAAGCGGTTGACGTAGCCCACGACAAACATAATGTCCAGCCTCGTGTGGACTAGGTAGCGCAGACTGCCGATGATGCTCTAGTAGAGTGTTGCATCTACCTTCGCCACGGTACTGGCCTTTATCAGCTTCAGTCGCTCCTCCATTGAAGTCACGCACGGCTTGCACTCAGCATGCCGCTCTGCTCAAACAGCTTCGAGACGTACGTGCTCTGACCGAGCGTGAACGCCTCCTTCTCTTGTCTCACCTCGATACCGAGGTAGTAGGAGAGCGCGCCGAGATCGCTCATTTGAAAACGAGTCGCCATCTCGCGCTTGACGCTGTCGATGTCTTCCGCACGCGCACCGAGTTATCCACATACACGCCGACGATGAGCTCCTCCTTCCTCCATCGCCGCATATAGAGCGCGTGCTCGGTTGCACACTGCGTGAACCCACACTCGTCCAGCGTGGCGTCAAACTTGGCGTTTCATGCTCGCGGGGCCTATCGCAGCCTGTAGAGCACCTTGCGCAGTCGAAGGACCCTATGCTCCGCTCCCTTGACGGTGAAACCCAAAGGTTGCCTGACGAAGACCGTCTCCGCCAGCTTGCCGTTGAGGAAGGCCAATTTTACGTCTAGATGATGGACGCACCAATCCTTCGCTGCTGCCAGAGCCAGAAGTAGTCGGACAGACTCCATGCGCGCTACCGGTGCAAAGACTTCCTCGAAGTCGATACCCTCGCGCTGGATAAAGCCTCGGGCGATGAGGCGCGTCTTATGCTTGACAATGGTGCCGCGCTCGTCCCGTTTGACCTTAGACACCCACTTTAGGCCGATCAGACGGCATCCTGGAGGTGGATCAATGAGCTCCCAAGTCTCGTTTTCCTCGATCGCCTTCATCTCCTCCAGCATCGTCCGTCGCCAATTTGCATCGCGCTCAGCTAGCATGAACGTGGGTGGTTCCACTGCACTAACGAGAAGCAGCTCTAGGTCATTGAGCAGCCTACCCGCCAGACCTGAGGGTCCTGTGCCACCGATGATGTCGTCCAGCCTGTGGAACTACACCTCCTCATCGTTGTGGAAGGAATCACGAACTCAGTGATGTCGCTTGGAGGTGAGAAGAACTCGATCGACGTCGATGGAGCTCTCTGTTCTATCGGAGTGGTCGGCACAGCACCTGGAGTGCTTGGTAGCCCAGCTGTAGTGCTCGGCACTACTCCTGGACCGCTCGTCACCACTCCTAGAGTCGTCGGCACCACTGCAAGACCTCTCGACTCCTCTATGGGAGCATTCGGCACCCGTCCTAGAGTGGTTGGCACCACTGCAGGATTGCTCGGCACCGCTCCTGGAGTGCTTGGCACCCCTCTCGGAGTGCTCGACACCGCCCAAGGAGTGCTCGGCTCCATAGCTAGAGTGGTCGGCACCTCCTCTCCAGCGTCTCCACCACCGTGGATGACCAAGTGCTCGACGACGATGGTTCTGGTGAAGCCGATAGCTTCTCCCATGCCCAGACTGTCCCAGTCCCTGGTCGCCTTCTCGTCAAACACGACGTCACGCGAGACAACCACCTTGCCTCTGCGTGGGTCATAGAGCCGGTACGCCTTGGCACCTTCCACGTAGCCCAAGAGCACCATCGGTGTGCTCCTGTCCTCCAGCATGGTGAGGACCAGCTTCGTCTTCCTAACATGGCTGATTGAAAGGTCCTTGTGTAGTTTTGGTAATTGAGTGACAACCCTAGATGGACTAATTATGTTTATATGAGATACACAGGTGATTAGTCCACAAGTACATGTGTGTGAGCAACATATGCCGTGAAGGTGAAAATGGTTTAGAGATGTTGCAAAGCTCACACATGTGATGATGAATGAGCTTATTGCACATGAGACATGACATTGAGTCATGTGATCAAGCTAGAGAAGATCAAGAGAAGACTTGGCTTGATGAACCGGTTGCAAGCGTGAAGGGCAAGTCGGAGGCTTTGGAGCGATGGACCGCGTGGCGGTGAAGTTTGAGCAAGACTTGGCGCCGATGGATGAAGGCAGCGGTGAAAAGCAAGTGAAGTCAAGAACGATGAACCAATATGATCACGTGATGATATGAAGTGGATCATATCATTATTGATCATGTTGGTGCATGTGTTGCATCGACATTGGAGGAGATGAAATGAAATGTGCAAGGCAAAGGTATAACCTAGGGCATTTCATTTCCCCGGTCATAGGTGTGTAGAGAAGTGTCGATGTTTTACCACCGATAGCCTGCCACGGGGGTACCCGGGGCAGTATGTTCGGGCTTCGGCGTATGCCGAACTCGATGGTTAACGCAAGACACAGTCGATTTATTCTGGTTCAGGCCCTCGATCGTAGATCGAGTAATAACCTTACGTCCAGTCGGCCTTAGCCTTTGCGTTGGATTGATTGTCAAGGGTTGTGTCGTACAATTGTTGTCTATGTGTGTGTTAGCTCCTGATCTAGGGACCCCTGCCCTCCTTTATATAGTTCAGGAGAGGCGGGAGTCCTAGTCGGTTACAAAGTAGAGATCCTAGTAGGATTACGTGTAACTAGTCCTAATAGGATTACATGTAGGAAATCCTAGTAGGACTAGGTCTTCTTTTCTCTTCTCCGTGGGGAACCTTATGGGTCCCGCATCGACAAGCCCCCGAGCATTTCATGATTGAGCTTCAAGGGCCGGGTTGTTTGTAGACTTGTTCCGGGTTCTTTCTTGAAGTGAAATCTTGAGATGGTCTTCTTCGTCTTTTCTCCAGCTGATGTGCACTTTTGAATAAAAGTGCACTCAGTGAGTGTAGCCCCCGAGCCTCTTGCTTGTTGGGACAAGAAGCTAGAGGGTCCCTTTAGTCTTCTTGGTTGCTCTGAGTTCTTTTTGGGTGGGTGCAATTTTTCGTAAAAATTGCACTCACTGAGTGTAGCCCCCGAGCCTCTTGCTTTTGCTTGCAAAAGTTGGAGGGTCCAGATTCTTGTCTTCAAAAAATTTTTGGGGGTTATGTATCCCGCAGCCCCCGAGCCTTCTCCGAGTACTTTTCTTTAGAATAGAAATCGGATGAAGGGTCTTGATGTGTTGTCTTTGTTGTAGTCTTGAGTACTTGAGCCCCCGAGCTTAGTGTTTGACTAAGCCGTGATGCTCTTCCGAGTTGTTTTTATTCATCCCGGTCATTTCTAGACTTCTCTGGCTCTTGATGTACCTCTTCCAGGTTGTTTGCACTTCGTCTAGGTTCTTTCTGAACTTGTACGTACCTTATCCGGGTTGTTTTCTGATTTGACTAAGTCGTGATGCTCTTCCGAGTTGTTTTTAGTCATCCAGGTCATTTTCTAGACTTCTCTGGTTCTTGATGTACCTCTTCCAGGTTTTTTGCACTTCGTCCAGGTTCTTTCTGAACTTGTACGTACCTTATCCGGGTTGTTTTCTGATTTGACTAAGTCGTGATGCTCTTCCGAGTTGTTTTTACTCGTCCAGGTCATTTTCTAGACTTCTCTGGCTCTTGATGTACCTCTTCCAGGTTGTTTGCACTTCGTCTAGGTTCTTTCTGAACTTGTACGTACCTTATCCGGGTTGTTTTCTGATCAATCCAAGTTCTTTTTTGTCTTGATTTCTGTTCTCAACTTATCTGGGTTGTTTTTCTTCAATCCGGGTTCTTTTTTGAGCGTATATCCGTGTTGTTTTGTTCAGGAAGGAATCGGATGCGAGGTGTTGGCGTATTCTTTTGATAGTCTGCTGTTGTCAGATGTAGTTGTGTGGTGGTGGTTGAGTGTAAATGCCTTTTGTTCACGGGTTGTATTGTGCTGGTATATTCTTCCGAATATGCCCGTCTTCGAGTACTGTTTCTTCTCGCCTGAGTCATCCATTATTGAGTCCTGTCCTTTCACTGTGTCCTTTGTTGGGTTTATTTCGTTGGTACCCTTGGTCCATGTGCGCCGATCCTTTGGCCTATAAGTACTGTCCCGGAGTGCTTGCTTGCATCCATTGGCCATTCTGTTGAAAACTTCTTGGTTGTGAACATGGTAGTTTGTGAAGTAGAGCAGCCCCCGGGCGTATTTTGTAGTTCCTGTGTGTCTTGTCGTAGCTGGAGGAAGTCTTGTGATAGGGATTAGAGGTAGGCTAATCCCGCGACAGCATTGTGCCAGGATGTACGTGGTGGTAGTTGGAGGAAGTCTTGTGATGTGGGCTTTGTTCCTTCATCCGGCAGTTCTGGGTTGATCCTCGTCGCCTGTCTTGAGACCGTCCGGTGCAGATCAACACCATATCCAGCATCACATCGGTCTTGGGTAGACAGATGCCCGCCGGCCTTCTCTGCTCCATGTTGCCCTGCCGTGCTGTCGATTTCCGCCTTGGATGCACTGCGTTCGTCCTTTGAAGAAAACAGTGTAGCTGATGGCGGTTTGTCCTTCCGAGTAGCAATTTGGGACACGTAGTCGTTCCAGAGCTTAGTCGTGCCCGTGTTCCTCTTTGCTACTTTGCTTTTCGTGGTGCCGAGTTCGTCGGGTCTTGTAAGGTTTGTAATCTTCTATTTTTGAAGTCGCTTGTAATGTAACGAATCTTGTCTTCTTAGTTGTCTTTGACCTTTCTGTTGTGATCCCTGTCGTTCATGAGGCTATCGAGTTAGCCCTTTCTTTCTTCTCGGTTCGACGAGTTGTTCTTGTAGTTATCTGATAATCCTGCTGTGGTGTTGTGCGGATAAGTCTGAAATCTGCCCGTTGGTTTGTACCGTTGTGTGGATTCGTGCCCTCCATCATTTTAGCTGCGTCGGTAAATGGACCGTTGCGTTTCCACGCTGCGCTTTAACGGGCCTTATGGGCCGTTTGTATCGTTGAGAAATCTATTTAAAGACCCTTTTATCTTCCTTTCCCTTGTCATGTAGCTCTTGCTTTTAAACCCTAGTTCTCAGAAACCCGCCGCCGTCATTGTCGTCATTGCCCGAGCGCCATTATTTTAGCTTCGTCCTCCTTAGCGCCTTCTTTGCTTCCGCCAGTTCATGGGAAAGAAGAAGACCGCAAGCAAGTCTCAGGCGACCTTCGTGGACGAGGAGTCATCCCTGTCTTTGATTGAAAACCTGGAGTTCGTGGCCATGAGGGCGGCTCAGAAGGTTTGGCCTGTTCCGATGACCGGCGAAGACCAGCTGCGCGAGCTTGTTAGTGATGGCTTGATCCAAAGCAAAGTCATCGCTGAATGGAGAGTTCCGGGCGAGCATCGGGTTCCGGCTCCGGGTCCTGGTGAGATTGTCCTTTTCGTTTCTTTTGTCCGCGCCGAACTTTGTCTTCCTGCTTCCGCCTTCCTTCATCAGTTTCTTGGCTATTTCGGGGTTAGTCTGAACCATCTAACCCCCAATGCTGTTCTCCATCTTTCCGTTTTTGTTCATCTTTGTGAAGCCTTCCTTGGGATCCCTCCTTCTCTCTCTCTTTTTCGCTTTTTCTTTCGCCTGAAACCTCAACCCCGCCGTGAGGAAACCAGTGCCCTCGGCGGTTGCGGGATTCAGTTTCGCCAGGGTCTTAAAATCAAGTTTTTTTATTACGACTTGGTCGATTCTGTCAAAGATTGGCGTGCCGAGTGGTTTTACGCCGCCAATTTGATCCCTTCTCTTGTCGTTCACTCCGGATCTGGTCCCGTGGTTAATGACCGATGGGACAAGAAGCTTGAGTCACCTGCTGAGATTCAAGCGATCCAGCCACTCCTTGATAGAATTAGCATGCTGAAACAGCAAGGTTTGACCGGCTTTGGTATTGTTTCAAGTTTCCTTCGTCGCCGGGTTCAGCCCTTGAAAGAGCGGGAACATCTCGGCTTTGAGTATTCTGGGGCCGAGGATCCTTCGCGCATGGTCCCAGCTCTTGAGCTGACCGGTGAGGAGGTACTTGAGCGCCTTCAGAAGATGCTGAAAGGAGTGAGCGTCATTCCTCCTGCCGTCCCTGAGTACTCGGCCAACAACCCGCCCCCGGCTGTGAGTTGCCTATTCTCCTTTTTCTTTTTATTTGAGTCCTTTAAGTACTCTTTCTGCGTCCGTTCTTGCTTAGTTTTTCCTTGTCTTGGTGTTTTGTCTTTTTTCGTAGGTGCTTGGGCGGAACTTTGTTGATCCGATCCCCCTTGATGTTCTCCCTGCTGTGGCGGAGGCTGGGGATCGTTCAGCCGGTACTTCTGCAATTAGTAAGTCTCAAACTTTTACAGCCCTTCCTGGGGTCTCTTTCAGATTTGATGATGTATATGAAGAGTATGTTCCTCGTCTAGTCCCTCGCGGTCCTCGCAGTGTCCCGAAGAGGGGGCGAATGGACGGGTCCTCATCTGGCTTGCCTGTCTCCAAGAAGCCTCGCAAACCAAGTACTCCCTCAGGTACTCCAGTTGTTGCTAGCATGCTCTTAGGTGAGCACATTTAGTATTCTTTGTTCTTTTATTTTCATGTTTCTCTCTTGAACCGAGTACTCTTCATCTCTTTTTCAGCGGGTGCTCTGGTTTCGCTGGCTGAGGAAGAAGAGGATGATGAAGTTCCTCTCATCATGCGGCGGTGAGTCGTTTTTCATATTCTTGTCGGCTTGAATTTTTCCTCTTTGTTTTTAATTTTAGTCTTGAACTTTTTGAAGTAATCGGAGGTCGGGTGTGAGTTCTTCCGAGGCTCTCGCGCCGACCTCTTCCGAAGCTCCGGGGTCGAGTTCTTTGGTTGCTTCTGCCCCGAGCTGTACTGCTCCTTCGGTGCGGATTTCTTCCACCGCTCCAGCCCCGACTTCTTCCGCGGCTCCGCTGTCGGCTGTCCCGCTCCCGTCGCTGGGCGGCGGGGACGTCTTCGCCGTCGTGGTTCCCCCTGCGAGGCCTTCTCTTGGCTTCGCAAAGAAAAAAGTAGTCGGGTGAGTAGATTCTTGCTTCATCTTTTTGGCTTTTATCTTCCTCCCTCTGGTTCTTATTGGTGTTTCCTTTTATCACTTTTCAGTGCTTCGTCTTCTCTAATTTCTTCATCGACTTCTTCTCTGCCTCCCGTCATGCCAACGAGTTCTGAGCTTCGAGACTCACAACATTCTGTTGATGAAGTCGCGGCGGGGGCTTCAGAGCTACCTGGCGGAGTCGCGGATTTGGTCGCTCCGGAGGTAACTGTGGCCGTCGCGCCGGGTTCTTCTGGGGGTTTAGCTCCGGCTTCCCTGGAGGTTGCTCTGGTCGCTCCTGCTTCACCCCAGCCGGCTTCTTTTTCCCCTTCTCTTGCTTCCGGCGGCCCTTCGATTTCTGGTGACGTGGTGCAACAGTTTGATGCCACTCATCGGTTATCGGAGCTGACCGCAGCCTGGGGGAGCTTGTCGACCCTTGCGTCTTCTTTTGGTGAGAAACTTCAGGTAGGTTTTATTGCTATTTCTTTTTGCGTGTTTGTTTCTCTTTTACCCTTACGTCTTGTCTCTCTTTGCCTCTTTTTTGCTCAGTCTTTCTCTCGCGATCATTCTGGCTTCTTCTTCTCATCTGAGAATGAGAGGAAGCTGTCTTCGGAGGTGGACGCTCTGAAAGCCGATCTTGACCTCCTCCGGGCTGAGTTGGAGACGGAGCGTCAAGTGCATCAGAAAGAGGAGAAAACCCTTCGCGCCCGGGTAGTGGAGACGGAGAAGCAGAGAGATGCTGCAGTGGAGTCTGCGAAGAATGAATGCAAAGGTGCCGTGGGTTCTGCCTGTTTCTTCTTGTATTTTGACTTGTTTTCCTGCTGACTTGTTCTTGGGTGTCTTGCCTAGCTCTCCGAGTTGAGAAGCAGAAGCTCTCGGAGGGTATTGAAGAAATGAAAGCTCTTGTCCGTTCTAGTCATAATAAAGCTGAGGAGGTAATAACTCATGCTGAGGAAGAACTTGCCCTTGCTAGGTTGATTAGGCGCGGAGCTGACAGAGATCTTGTGCAGGCCCAAAAAACTATTGAAAACTTGTCCGGGAAGCTGGCGACGGCTACTGAGAATTGGAATGCTTTGTGGAAATCTTTTCGTTCAGTAGCCGATGTCCTTCGGACTCCGGCGGATGACGGGCAATCTTGGGCGCAGTTCATTCCCCGGATTCCGACTCGTTTCCAAGAGTTCGCGAAGAGGTGTGCCCAAGTTTGTACCAAGAATGTGCTGGCCCAGGTCCGGGTCCTTGCTCCAGAGGCGCCCCTCTCCAAGATAGCGGAAGAAGCTGAAAGCCAAGAATATCTCGACGCCGTTGAAAAGATGGAGCCTGAGGTCGAAGATCTAGCCAGTAGAGTTGTAGATAGTCTAAGTATTGATATTTCTTTTTCTGATGACAATGCCTGACTCAATTGAGCGTTCTCTTGTAATATTGCACTCCTTTTTAAATGAAGATTCTTTATTTTGTTGATGTATTCTTTGCCTGGGTGCGGTTGAAGTTATTTGACTTGCTGAGTACTTTGTCCTGTTCCTGTCTCTGCTCCGTAAAATAATTCTGCGCGTTATTCTGACGAAGCCTCTCGACTTGTCGAGTACTTTTCTTTTCTTTCTCCCTTGTGATCCGTCGAGTGCTTTGCATTAACAACCTTTCGCCTGCGCTATGTGAAATGACTCGGTATAGAATGCTGCCTTGATAAACTTCGGCATCCGAGTGCTTTCTTGAGTGGCACTCGTTCTTTTCCTATCTGGACGTAGCCCCCGAGCCTCTTGCTTTTCGGAACGAAGTGCTGGAGGGTCTTTTGAAGTTAAATTTCGGCCGACTTGTTTCGGTTGTTAGCTTTTAGCTACCCTCATCGGCGGGCTCAAGCATCTTTTCAGCTATTTTGCACCCGGCCGGGACGCTCAGGCATGTTTTCAGTCATTTTGCTTTTTGTTTCGGGTGTTAGCTTTTAGCTACCCTCATCGGCGGGCTCAAGCATCTTTTCAGCTATTTTGCTCTCGGCCGGAATGCTCAGGCATGTTTTCAGCCATTTTGCTTTTTGTTTCGGGTGTTAGCTTTTAGCTACCCTCATCGGCGGGCTCAAGCATCTTTTCAGCTATTTTGCTCTCGGCCGGAATGCTCAGGCATGTTTTCAGCCATTTTGCTTTTTGTTTCGGGTGTTAGCTTTTAGCTACCCTCATCGGCGGGCTCAAGCATCTTTTCAGCTATTTTGCTCTCGGCCGGGACGCTCAGGCATGTTTTCAGCCATTTTGCTTTTTGTTTCGGGTGTTAGCTTTTAGCTACCCTCATCGGCGGGCTCAAGCATCTTTTCAGCTATTTTGCTCTCGGCCGGAATGCTCAGGCATGTTTTCAGCCATTTTGCTTTTTGTTTCGGGTGTTAGCTTTTAGCTACCCTCATCGGCGGGCTCAAGCATCTTTTCAGCTATTTTGCTCTCGGCCGGAATGCTCAGGCATGTTTTTAGCCATTTTGCTTTTTGTTTCGGGTGTTAGCTTTTAGCTACCCTCATCGGCGGGCTCAAGCATCTTTTCAGCTATTTTGCTCTCGGCCGGGACGCTCAGGCATGTTTTCAGCCATTTTGCTTTTTGTTTCGTGAAAACAACTCGTTGGAAGTCATGACACGGCATGCTGTGGATGAATATTATCTTTATTGATCATGAGTATAGACTAATACATATGTTTTTGAAGAGTATTGTCTTTCGTTGGTTGTGAACGTAGGTCCCTTGCGGCTTGCATGTCTGTTTTTCCTGAGTTGTTTTTACGCATGGAATCTTCTTAGCTGGCTGATGTGCCATGTATTGCTGACTTCTTTTCCATCTTCGGTCATTAACTTGTATGTGCCGGGTCCAGTGACTTTTGTGACAATGAACGGGCCTTCCCAAGGACTGAGTAGCTTATGTCGTCCATCAGTCTTTTGTATCCTTCTTAGCACTAAGTCTCCACCTTGTAGTGATCGAGATTGGGTATTCTTGTTGTAGTGCCGTC
This sequence comes from Miscanthus floridulus, assembly GCF_019320115.1. Taxonomy (NCBI): domain Eukaryota; kingdom Viridiplantae; phylum Streptophyta; class Magnoliopsida; order Poales; family Poaceae; genus Miscanthus; species Miscanthus floridulus. Next base: position 106,262,660 of record NC_089586.1, on the reverse strand, counting down.
TTAAACCTTGTAGGTATCTAGCTGTTTGGAGGGTAGCGTTTATTCTGACTTCTTCTGAGCTGTCGAGTTCTAACCTTCTTGTGTGTTCTGCTTCTCCTTCATCATATTGTTCTATTTTCGGGGATGTCCAGATCAAGTCGGCGGGTAGTACGGCCTCTGACCCGTAAACTAGGAAGAAAGGTGAGTGGCCTGTTGCTCTGCTTATTTGAGTTCATAGCCCCCACACTACTTTCGGTAGTTCTTCAATCCATTTGGACCCATAGTCCACTAGTTCTTCGTATAACCTTGGTTTTAATCCGGCTAGTATGAGTCCATTAGCTCTTTCTACTTGTCCGTTGGCTTCTGGATGTGCAACGGACGCGTAGTCTATACTGAAACCACAGTCTTGAGCCCAGCTTTTGAATTCTGTAGCTGTGAAGGGTGAGCCTAAGTCTGTGATGATTCGATTTGGCATGCCGAAGCGGTGCATAATGTCTTGGATGAACTCGACTGCTTTGGTTGCGCTGTATTTCGCGAGTGGTTTGTATTCAATCCACTTGGTAAACTTGTCAATTGCCACAAAGATGTACTCGAAGCCGCCTTTTGCTTTTTTCAGGGGTCCTACTTGATCTAGCCCCCAGCAGGAAAAAGGCCAAGCGGGTGGAATGCAGATAAGATTGTGAGCTGGTACATGGGCTTGTCTTGCAAACATTTGGCAACCTTTGCATTTTCTGACAAGCTCTTCTGCGTCTTTCAAAGCGGTTGGCCAGTAGAATCCGGTACGGAATGCTTTGCCAACCAGTGTCCTTGAAGCGGCATGATTTCCACAGCAACCTGAATGTATTTCGTCTAGGATCTCTTTACCCTCTTCAAATGAGACACATTTTAGGAGTACTCCTGATGATGCTGCTCTTCTGTAAAGTTTATCTCCTACTAGAACGTAGTTCTTGCTTCTGCGAACAACTTGGGTGGCTTCTGTCTTATTTGCTGGTAATTTGTTTTCTTTGATATAGTCAATGAAAACTTGGGTCCATGAAGTGTTGATTATCAGGATGTGAACGCCTTTAGCCAGGATTTCTTGTGTTGTTTCACCGGGTTGTTTGATAGAGGGAACTGATAGTTCTTCTATGAATACGCCAGGTGGAACCTTTGCTCTGTCTGATCCAAGTTTGGCAAGGACATCTGCTGCAATGTTGGAATCGCGTAGAACGTGTAAAATTTCTAATCCTTGGAAGTGTTTTTCAAGTTTCCGTATCTCGGCACAATAAGCACCCATGTTTTCTTTGGTGCAGTCCCAATCTTTGTTGACTTGGTTGATGACCACTGCTGAGTCGCCGTATACGAGTAATCTTTTTATTCCGAGGGTAATCGCGACTCGTAGCCCGTGGATGAGGGCTTCATATTCTGCTTCGTTATTTGTAGCTTGCCATAATATCTGAAGGACGTACTTGAGTTGTTTTCCTTCTGGAGAAATGAGGAGAACGCCTGCTCCGGCCCCGCCTAGTTTGAGTGATCCATCAAAGTACATCTTCCAATGGTCGAGGATTGTATCTGATAAGGGCTGTTGAATCTCTGTCCATTCGGCCACGAAATCGGCGAGGGCTTGAGATTTGATTGCTTTCCGTGGGGTGAAATTGTTGTCCAGAGCTCCAATTTCAACTGCCCACTTGGATATGCGCCCTGTGGCGTCTTTGTTGTGTAGGATGTCTCCGAGTGGAAAATCCGTCACTACAGTAATCTTGTGGCTTTCGAAATAATGGCGAAGTTTCCGAGAGGTAATGAGTAAAGCGTAGAGTAGTTTTTGTACATGTGGGTACCGGATTTTGGATTCTGACAGTACTTCGCTGATGTAGTATACTGGACGTTGTACTTTATATGCACGCCCTTCTTCTTCTCTTTCTATGATTATTGCTGTGCTGATTACTGTGAGAGTTGCCGCAATATATAGCATCATATCTTCGTCTTTCTTTGGGGGTGTCAGGATAGGCGATGAAGTGAGGTATTCTTTAAGTTTTTTGAAAGCTTCGTCGGCTTCTGTTGTCCACTCGAACTTGTCTGTCTTCTTTAGTAGTTTAAAGAAAGGTAACCCCTTTTCGCCGAGTCTTGATATGAAACGGTTGAGGGCCGCCATGCATCCTGTTAGTTTCTGCACATCTTTGACACTTCTAGGTGGGCCCATTTCTGTTATGGCTCGAATTTGTTTGGTGCTGGCTTCAATCCCGCGCTGACTGACCAAAAATCCGAGTAGTTGCCCTGAGGGAACTCCAAATACACATTTGTTTGGATTCAATTTCCATCTCCATTTCTTCAAGTTTTCGAACGTTTGCTGTAAATCTTCAATTAGGGTGTCTGGGTCTTTTGTTTTGACCACCACGTCGTCCACGTATGCCTCCACATTTTCACCGATTTGATTCCCAAGGCAAGTCTGGATAGCTCTTTGGTACGTGGCGCCAGCGTTTTTTAGTCCAAACGACATGGTCTTGTAGCAGTAGGCACCAAACGGGGTGATGAAAGATGTCTTGCTCTGGTCTTCTTCTTTTAGTGCGATCTGGTGATACCCTGAATAGCAATCGAGAAAAGATAATAATGCAGATCCTGCTGTCGAGTCCACTATCTGGTCAATGCGTGGTAGCCCGAACGGATCTTTTGGGCAATGTTTGTTGAGATCTGTGTAATCGACGCACATGCGCCACTCGTCTGTGTTTTTCTTCTGAACAAGGACCGGGTTCGCTAGCCAGTCTGGATGTAGGATCTCCTTGATGAACCCGGCTGCCATCAGTTTTGTTATTTCCTTTTTAATTGCTGCCTTCTTGTCGGGTGAGAATCGTCGTAGCCGTTGTTTTACAGGTTTGGAGCTTTTGTTAACATCAATTCTGTGCTCAGCCAACTCTCTTGGGACCCCTGGCATGTCGGCTGGCTTCCAAGCGAAGATATCCTTGTTGTCCCGAAGAAAGTTGGTGAGCGCGAGTTCCTATTTTGCCGAGAGGTGAGCGCTGATAGTCGCTGTCTTGGAGGTGTCGCCTGTGCCTAAGTCGATTTGCTTGACGTCGGCTTCTTTTGGTGGTGCAATGATACTGGGTTTTTTAGCTGGTATTTCTAATTCTTCCTGGCTTGTTTCCGCCGCGATTGTGGCTATTTCTTTTCTTCCATTGTCAGCTTGTGCTTTGGCTGCAATTTGGATCGCCTGAACGTCGCAGTCAAAAGCGCGCTTTAAATCGCTTCGAAGAGAAAGGATACCGTGGGGTCCTGGCATTTTAAGCAGTAGGTACGGATAATGTGGTATTGCCATGAATTTGGCTAGCGCCGGTCGTCCTAGGATTGCATGATATGATGAGTCGAAGTCGGCGACTTCGAATTTGATAAACTCTGTTCGGTAGTTTGAAGGAGTTCCAAAGGTAACGGGTAAAGTAATTTGTCCGAGTGGCATGGCTGCTTTGCCGGGTACTATTCCGTAAAAAGGCGTGCTTGTTGGTGTAATCATCCCGGCGAGTTGTAGTCCCATTTTCCTTAGGGTTTCTGAAAAGATGATGTTAAGCCCAGCTCCTCCATCGATTAGTACTTTGGTGACGGTCATACCAGCTATAGTTGGATCCAAAACCAATGGATAATGGCCCGCGTTTCCCACGCTAGTCCATTGGTCTTCTCTGGTGAATTGGATAGGATACTGTGACCAATTGAGGTATCTTGGTGTAGCCGGCTCTGCTGTCATAATGGTCCGTAGTGCTAGTTTTTCTTGATGTTTGCTTCTGCAATCCGGAGCCCCTGAGAAGATCACTGCTACCGTTCCCCTAGGTTTTTGGAATCCTTTGTCCTCGTGGTTGTCTTCTTCTTTTTTCTGATTGTCCTCTTTGGCGTTTTCCTTACTATCTTTTCTTGTGTATCGATCGTTGAAAGTGTAGCAATTTCCGATGGTGTGCCTCCCGCCAGGGTGTAATGGGCAACGTATGCTTTCAATGTCATCATATCTTCTGGGTTTGGGAAACTTCTTTGATTTGTCGGCCATTGCCACAGTATTGTCTGGTCTACGTTTTCTTTCTTGATGTCTGCTACTCCGATGATTTTGCTTGTCCGAGTTGTCCTGGTTGTTTCTGTCTGGGAACCTTTCCCGTGTTTTTTCTTCTGCAGTAATCATCTTTTCTACTGTTCGTCTGAATTCTTCATTGTTTCTCGGATTTTCTTTGCAGAAATCTTGAAATTGCCACCTAGCCATGATTCCGTGAGAGAAAGCTTCAATTACTTCTCGTTCGGTTATGTCATGCACTTGAGCTCGTAGTTCGCCGAATCGTCGATAGTAGTTTCTGAGACTTTCACCTCCCTTTTGCTTGAGTCCTTTTAATTCTGCATGGGTGATTGGATGTGTAATGATTCCTGCAAAATTCTCGCAAAAAGCTCTTTGCAAATCCTCCCAATTTCTGATAGATCCTGGGTTCAGTTTGTCGAACCATTGGAGAGGCATGGCTTCCAGTGCCATGGGAAAGAAAAGGGTTTTAATATCGTCATCTCCTCCGGCTAGTTCAATTGATTGTGAATATATTCTGAGCCATTGCCTTGGTTCGGTTTTGCCATCATACTTGGAGTGGTTAGACGGTTTGAATTTGTGAGGTAATCGTACTAATGCAAGCCTGTTCGTGAAACAGGGGAACCTGTCGTGCGTCTTGGTTTCTTTGAATTCGGATTCGGCACCTTCTTCTGGCCAGCTGTCGTTCTGACGGGAATAATCTTGCGAGATTGTTTGGGTAGGTATTCTACTTCTAGTCTTCCTGGGTTGTTCAAATCGGTGGCCCTGATTATGTTCCTTCCTACTTCCTTCATTATGGCTTCCACTTGGCCCAAGTCTTTCGAAAGCAGATTTCCTTTGATTTTGTTCTTCTTGTCTGTGGGTTGTTGATCTTGCGGGTAGTCTTGATCGAGCTCTCTCTTCATGTGTTTTCGGGATCGTTGATCGGAGCAAGTCCTGGAGCTGTTCATACTTTTCACTGGGGTGTGAAGTTTTTCCGAGTTCTTCTAATGCCTCTCGAATCTTATCGTAGGGTGTATTCGCCGTGCGTCTTCCCTCGACTTCTCGTTGTGATTTTCTTTTGTCGTACTCAGCCAATTCTGACTCGTATCTGATCCAAGCTTCCTTGCGCTGCCTAGCACGGTGTTGACGCCCTTGCTTCAACTTGTTTTTTCTTTCTCTAGCTTGTCTCTGACTGTCTGTTTCTCCGTCGTAGCCTTGGGCAAACGGTGATATGTTGGATTCTGATTCATCTGATGATCTGACATCAGGTGCTTCCGGGAGATTTAATGGTGACCGCGGTCGTCGAACCATGAGTACTTCTCGCGCATGAGCAGTTCTGTTATTGACATTAGTTTTCATTCTGTTGGAGTTACTGATAACTTGAGTAGATGCCTCGGTGTCGTAGATCGAGTCTCCTTCCTGGTAAGGTAGAATAGCTGTTGCTGATGTGCCGACTAGTTGGGTTCCGCTATCCTCAGGGACGGAACCCGGCCAGTGGATGATACAGTCCTGCGATGTTATTGTTAGCACGAGACCCTCCTGAGCTCCTGTCAGTGGTATCCCGAATCTAGGATTGAAAGATCTTTCGACCTGCCCCTGATAGGATTTCGCCATGTTGTCGAGCCCAAATGGAAAAGAATTCGACTTCTTGTGATAACTCTGGGGGTAATCCGAGTCGTTTCGGGTTGTGCTCTGGAATCTTTCCGAAAGAGAACTCGGCTTCCAGAAAGCACTCGGATAAGACTTCGCCTTGGAGCTTGTATTCGAATCGGATACGAGTGGTCGTGAAATCTGATTTGAATCGGATACTATGAGTTGCGCGAATCTTCTGGTGAGCTGATCCGTTGCAGTTGTTGAAATAGGAACTTTTTCCACATGATCTGAGTCTTTGAGGAGATGGCTTTGAAGTCTGCCGTTGTTATCTGCCTCGCAGATCCATGAGCCGAAGATGAAAGTTGATCCCGTCGGGAAGATTATGTTATCGAGGTCCATCGAGCTCTCGGATGCAAGTCACCGAAGGCCCCTACCTGGCGCGCCAGCTGTCGATGTTTTACCACCGATAGCCTGCCACGGGGGTACCCGGGGCAGTATGTTCGGGCTTCGGCGTATGCCGAACTCGATGGTTAACGCAAGACACAGTCGATTTATTCTGGTTCAGGCCCTCGATCGTAGATCGAGTAATAACCTTACGTCCAGTCGGCCTTAGCCTTTGCGTTGGATTGATTGTCAAGGGTTGTGTCGTACAATTGTTGTCTATGTGTGTGTTAGCTCCTGATCTAGGGACCCCTGCCCTCCTTTATATAGTTCAGGAGAGGCGGGAGTCCTAGTCGGTTACAAAGTAGAGATCCTAGTAGGATTACGTGTAACTAGTCCTAATAGGATTACATGTAGGAAATCCTAGTAGGACTAGGTCTTCTTTTCTCTTCTCCGTGGGGAACCTTATGGGTCCCGCATCGACAAGAAGTTTATGACCGAGTTTAGGATAGATGGTTATACTATCAAGAGGGGTAAACTTGTTTACATATCGGTCATCTAGTGCCACTCAAGTGATCTAACTTTGCATCGTCGCTAGGATTGAGTGGCGTGGCAAGTTGAGTGGCTAATCCTTTGGAAAAATGATTGTGAAAATGCTAACACACATACACATGGTGGTGTACACTTGGTGGTGTTGGCACATTTGCAAAGGAGAAGAAATTGGAGTTGATGTGGATTAACTCGGTGAAGGAACGGAGACAAGGGTTCGGAACTCCACCGGTGGAGTGTCCGCCCGTAGGGTGCGGACAGTCCGACGGTGCCACCGGCACCCTATATAGAAAAGATAGGGTCTCACAGAGTGGACTGGATGCTGGTCATGCGGTGACCAGACGCTAGGGTCCTACATCCGGTCAGTGGCAGCAGAGAGCGCGCAGGCATCGGTCTTCGACCGGACGCTGGCGCTGAAAGTGACCAGACGCTGGCAGGGTGCGTCCGGTCAGGTTGATGTACGGTGACGTAGACAATGCAGAAAAGTTGGAGAAAGACCGGACACTGATGTTGCGTCTGATAGTGACCGACCGGACGTGTCCGGTCATGATTTCACGCTTCTGGAGGCTTACTGGAAGTGACCGAACGCTGAGGTCCTACGTCCGATCATTCACTGTGCACCGTCCGGTCACAACTTAACCATTGAGATTGGGCGCTCAGTATTTGAATGGATGTGACACATGACGAGCATCCGTGGACCGGACGTTGGGGTCCTACGTCCGGTCGATCTGATCAGAGCATCCGGTCAACCCGAGTTTTGCCCAGTGAAGGGGTAACGGCTAGTTTAGCCCGTGGGGCTATAAATAGAAGGGTGTCTCGGCCATGGCTGGTGCTAAGCACCTCAGGGGACTTTGTGTCCATGCTTGTGAGTGCTTAGGAGCCCTTCATCTCATATATGCTTGATAGTAATCATTCGATTGTGTGAGAGAGCGATTCTAGTGTGATTGCATCGTGAGGTTGCATCGAGTGGCACTAGGTGATCGAGTTATAAGCCGGTGATGCTTGTTACTCTTGGAGGTTGCCACCTTCTAGATGGCTTGGTGGTGGTCTCTGTTGAAGCCCGTAAGAAGCTTGTGCGGTGCTCCGGAGAAGAGCTTTGTGAGGGGCATTGTGCTTGCCCCCATAGGAGCCGCGAAGAGAAACTCTCGTTGAGCGTGTCATTGAGCTACCCTCACTTTCAGGGTAGGTTCTTGCGGTGCCCGATGTGCGTGAGGGTGATGCCAATTAGCACCGCAAGAACCTACCCCAAAAGTGAGGGTGATGCCAATTAGCCGCCGAACCACCAAGTGAGTGGTCGACATAATGGGGACGTAGTGTGTTGACAAGCACGTAAACCTCGGGAGAAAATCACCGTGTCAACCTTGTTCTTCCCATTGGTTTGTAATCCCTTTACACAAGCTTGTGATTACTTTTATATACATTGTGCTTGTGTAGTTGCTCTTGTGATTAGTTAGCTTGTGTAGCTCACTAGTTGCCTTCTTGCTTAAGTAGCATAGAAGTAACTCCCTTGCATGGCTAATTTGGTTTGTGTAACCTTGTTAGTCACTCTGCTTAGTTTATGTAGCTAAGTATTTGCGTTCTTTAATTTGGCATTGGTTGACTTATTATTGAGCATTGTTAGTGATCTTAGTTGGCTTTGTGCTTTTGCTTACTAGCATGTGTAGGAGCTCCCTCATTGCTTGAAATACCAGTGGCATATGTTTGTGTGACCTTGCTCCTAGAATTGGTTAGGTGAGCTCTAGTTAGCCCGACACCTTTGTTGCTTAATTAGGATCTTTACAAGGTGCTAGAGAACATATATAGAGGGGTGTAGTCTTGGCTAGACCGATAGTTTAATTCTGCACTTGTTTCGGTGAGCCGGCGCGATTAAGTTTTAGTAACGACTATTCATTCCCCCCTCTAGTCGCCATCTCGACCTTACACCGATGCAGCCGAATGTCCAGAGGAAGGACACGCTCGGCTTGTGCCCATACCAAGCTTCGAACGGCGTCTTACCTTTTAGGGCCTTGGTGGGCGCGTGGTTGAGGATGAACACCGCCGTGGTCACCGCCTCACCTCAGAACCTTGCCAGCATGCCCTTGGCCTTTATTATGGATCGAGCCATGCCGACCATCATCTAGTTCCACCGCTCCACCACGCCATTCTACTATGGCGAGTATGACGCGGTGTGGTGTCGCACCATACCCTAATCTGCGCAGTACATAGTGAACTCTACCGAAGTGAATTCGCCGCCACGATCAGTCCTCAGCACGCGTAGCTTCTTGCCGCTCTCCGCCTCCGCGCACGCCTTGAACTTCTTGACCGCTTCCGCCGCCTTGGTCTTGCTAGTCAAAAGCTGCAGCCATAGGTACCGGCTGTAGTCATCCACCAGCAAGATAAAGTACTTGCACCCACCGGCCGTCGTCAGTGTGATCGGCCCACAGAGGTCACCATGGACTAGCTTGAGGGGCTCTACCACGTGGTACTTCGCCGTCTTTGGGAACGACAGCCTTCTTTGCTTCTCGGCCAGGCAACTATCACACAGCTCGCCTGCGTGCTCGATGTGAGACAACCCAGTCACCATCATCTCCAGCCAACCAAGAGCGTCGAAGCTGAGCTATCCATACCGGGCATGCCACAGCTACGGCTCCTTCGTGCGCCATGCAGCCAAGCAGATGGGCTGCTCCACCCTTAAGTCGAGCAGGTACAGCCGGTTCCGGGACCTCTTCACCTTGGTAAGAAGCCGCTCGAAATGTCAACGGGGAATTCCCCGTCGGGGGTTACTACCCCATCCCCGTCCCTACGGGGACAAATTTCCCCTGTCCGCGTCCCTGTGAAGGCTCATGGGGAGCACTTCTTCCCCATCCTTGTCCCCGCTCAGGGATTTAATCCCTGCGGGGATCCCCATCCCCGCATCAACTGCACACCCACGCTGCTGCCATCCTAGATCCGTACCTAGACGGGCCGCCGCCGACGAATCCACACCTAGAGGCACCATCGGTGGAGCCCATGCAGTTGGATCTGGTGGAGGCGATGGAGGTCGAGCAACGCTGCCGCCACTTGCTGTATCGGGCGCGTGTGGCCCCCACTACTGGATCCGCTCCTTGCGCTGGATTTGCCTCCTCGCCGTAGATCCACCGCCTCCATTGCTGGTGAGCCCTCTGTGCTAGGGCCTCTGCCTCCAGGGGCCTCTGCCGTACCGTCGATGGGCTTAGGAGGGAGCTGCACCATAGGAGGGAGATAGAGGGGCGGCAAGGTCACGCCATCGACGGGATCCGAAGGGAGCTGTGCCATAGGAAGGAGAGGGGCGGCCTCGGGAGGGAGGAGGAGGACACCACCCATCGGATCCAGGAGGGAGGGAGAGCCTCCCTATGTCGTCGTCAATGGGCTCGGGAGAGAGTTGTGCGCCTGTGCCGTCGGAGGGAGAGGGGCAGCCTCAGGAGGGAGGGAACGAATGGAAAGGATAAGGTTAGGGTTACCTTATATATGTACACAGGAATTGGGCCTTATCAGATGGGCCTTAAATATTTCGGGTCCCTGCGGAGAACAGGGATGGGGCATGTATACCATCCCCGCCCCCGTCATACCCGATAGGGATGATTTTTTCCCATTTAATTCCCCATGGGAGAAGATTTATACCATCCCGGTCCCCTAATGCGTGAATTCCCCGTGGGGAATCGAGGAATGGGGCCCCGTTGACATCTTTAGAAGCCGCTGCTCCCGGTCCCTGATCCTGAGGACACCATCCTTGATCAGTACCTCGCTGCCGCACTCATCCAGCTGCCCAATGCTGATAATGCTTGAACGCAGCTGTGGGATGTAATATACATCCATTAGCGTGCGTTGCTCACCGTTCTGGCACCTGAAGATTATGGAGTCGCGCCCTCGTATCGCCACCCTTGAGCCATCACCGAACTTCATCGTGCCGGTCACGTCATCGTCGAGCTCAGAGAAGGCTGCCTCGGAGCCCATCATATGGTTGCTGGCGCCGGAGTTCAAGTACCACCGCTGCTCCTGCTCGCCATCCACACATCCGAGGTGGACTTGGACGCGCGGTTCGTCGAGGTTGACAGCTTTCAGAGCCTTCCCATGCCCTTTCACCGCAACCACCTCTCCCTTCTTCTTGGCCTCAATGTCGTGCAGTGAGTAGAACGTCGCCATTAGGAGAGTGGTCTCATCAGCAGCAGCAGCCTGCGCTAGATGAGCCTCAGTCTACTTCTCCTGCTTGCGATTTGGGTACTCTTTTGCCTCATGGCTCATCTTTCTGTAGCACCGGTAGGCGTTGGGGTCGACCTTCTTCTTCTTTTCCGAAGAAGCCTTGTCGCGGCTCTTACCATCACCACCGTGGCTAGAGGAGGCTTCCTCGGACTTCTTACTTCGGGCAGCCCACTTCTCCTCTATCAGCAGCAGCTTGCCATTGTTCGTCGTTGTTGTGGCCTGCTCCTTGCGCCCGTCCACCACCCGCAGATGGCCTGTCACATCATCAATGGTGAGGGTAGACAAGTCCAACATCGTTTCTATGAAAAGAGCGATCTGGATGTACTTTATCGGCACGGAGTGGAGGTACTTGGAGACCGCTTCTTCTTCATCGATAGTGACGCTGTGGCTCCTCAGTTTGCTGATGAGCGTCTGTAGGTGGAGGGAGAAGTCATCCACCGATTCACCATCCTTGAACTTGAGGGTAGTGTAGTCCTGCTTCAGCAGCTAGGTTGTCGTCTTCTTTACGCGGTCGAAACCGACGCGCATCGCTGCAATGGCCTCCACGCCTCCTTAGCAGAGTTCTTAGCCCCCAACGGCTCCATGTACTCCACTGACACAGCAGCGAGGATAGCCTCCAACGCTGACATATCGTCTTCTTCGTTGTCGGTACCCTTGTCAATAGCATTCTAGAGCCGTCGGGCTTTGAGCTTGACCTTCATGGTCACCGCCTGAAAGCTCTAGTTTGGTTTTGGTGAATTGATGAAACCCTAAGTGCTAACCTAGTTTATCAAGTGATCATGAGATAGGTAGCACACTGCAAGAAGAGAAGCTAATGAAGATCATAGCATGACAATGGTGATGGCATGGCGATGATCAAGGGCTTAAACTTGAAAAGAAGAAAGAGAAAAACAAAAAGCTCAAGGCAAAGGTATAAACCGTAGGAGCTATTTTGTTTTGGTGATCAAGACACTTAGAGAGTGTGATCACATTAAGGTTTGATAGCCGTACTATTAAGAGGGGTGAAACTCGTATCGGAATACGGTTATCAAAGTGTCACTAGATGCTCTAACTCATTGTATATGCATTTAGGATCTAGTGGAGTGCTAACACCCTTGATAATATTTGTGAAAATATGCTAACACATATGCACAAGGTGATACACTTGGTGGTTGGCACATTGGAGCAAGGGTGGAGAAGTTAGAAGTGAAAACAGAGGATATGCCAGCGTCGGTCAAGTGACCGGACGCTGTATCCAAAAGCACCGGACGCTGACGCCTGTGTCTGGTCGCGTTGACTGGCGGTACAGAGGCTAGGGTTTACCACCGGACGCTGGGCTGTGTCCGGTCAAGGTGGACCGGACGTGTCCGGTCAAGGAAAACTAGGTTTCGACCCTTACTGTACTCGATCGGACGCTGAGGCTCCAGTGTCCGGTCAGTTTTGCCGGAGCGTCCGGTCAACTTCGTAGCTGTTGGAATCTGACGAACAACGTTTGAAGCTGATGACATGTGGCGTTCATCAGTGGACCGGACGCTGAGTCCAGGGTCCGGTCAGTAAGGCCGGAGCGTCCGGTCAGAGCGCAGTGTGCCTAGTAAAGGGGTACAACGGCTCTATTTCGTGGGGGCTTCTATTTAAGCTCCATGGCCGGTTGTAGCTCACATATTTGGCCATTTTCATTAACATAGCAACCTTGTGAGCTAAGCCAAAGTCCTCCTACTCATCTTCATCATTGATTCATCATCATAGTGAGATTGGGAGTGATCCAAGTGCATTGTTTGAGTGATTGCATCTAGAGGCACTTGGTGTTCGTGTTTCGCTGCGGATTTCGCTTGTTACTCTTGGTGGTTGCCGCCACCTAGACGGCTTAGAGCAGCGAGGATCGTCGAGCAGAGGTGGTGATTGTCTCCGGCTCCGATCGTGGTGATTGTGAGGGGTTCTTGACCTTTCCCCGGCGGAGAGCCAAAAGGTACTCTAGTAAATTGCTCGTGGCTTGTGTGATCCTCATCTTGTGTTGGTTGTGCGGCACCCTATTGAGGGTTTGGCGTGTGAAGCCAATTAGCGCGTGAACCTCCAAGTGAGTGAATCGCCACAACGAGGACTAGCTTACCGGCAAGCAAGTGAACCTCGGTAGAAATCATTGTGTTCATCATTGATTCCGAGGTGATTGGTCTTTATTGTTATTCATCTTTGTGATTGATTGGTTCTTCATCTACACGGCGGTATAACTATCTTAATCACTCTCTTTACTTTACCGCAAACTAGTTGACAAGCTCTTTAGTGTAGCTAGTTGTGAGAGCTTGCTTGCTTGGTTGGTGTGGCTCTTTAGTTAGTCTTTGAGAGCACACTAATATTGGGTAGTGTCATACCTCTTGTGTGAATCGACACTGTCTAAACTAGAATTATGGTAGGTGGCTTGCATTTTAAGTAGGCTAGCGCAACACTTGCTTCGCCTCATAATTGTCTAACCTTTTGTTAAGTGTTGTTGTTGAAGAATTTTTATTAGGCTATTCACCCCCCCTCTAGCCATTAGGACCTTTCACCGCCCACTCGTCATAGTTGGTGCGAGTCAGCGTCGGCCAACTGGTGCCGCTGACCTCCCGCACTGTGCACACAACCGCCCTGTTCGCTTGGCTTATAAGCCGTACTTTTTCAGCCAACGAACAATATTTTTCTCTCACAACAAATCATCCAACAGTATTTTCAACCATGGTTTATCAGCCAAGCGAACAGGGCGAACGATCTCTTGACGTGGCTGGGCAGCCACAGCAGCGCCGCTGCTGTCGCCAATCTCCAAACCGTCCATCATCGCTAGCGATTAGTCCGGCGACAGCGCTTGTACGGCTCAGATACCACTTGCCAGCCCTTTGATCTTTGGCACGGGTGAGCCGACCACTCCCCGACGTTGCCGACCACACACTATGGCTAGAGGTAGAAGAAGAAAGGAAGAACAGAGCGCACACACATAGTACAAGCACCAGCGTTGGCCGGAGCTCAAATCTGAACTCGCTCTCTTTACTGAGTTATAGTGGAAAACTATATATACAACTCTATCCATCTAATCATAGTACACAGACATGTCAGGCTGTTATGCTGTTATAGTGACTAGATATGACAGCAAAACTGACTTTGGCGCCTACCCCTGCGGTGGCTACGGTGTGGCAGGGGCGCCTTTCGACGTCTGCTTCTGCAGCGGCTACAGTGCAACAGCATGAAGTCTTTTCGACGTCTGTCCCTGCCGCGTATTTATAGGAGCAGCAGATTAATTAACACGTGGGAGGCTGCAGCTATATAGCCAGGTAACTGCTCTGACTTTAATATATTGCGAACATGCATGAACGCCTTCTCCTAATTGAGGCGCGGTTCCAAGGCCCAAATTTTCTCCAGAGCAGATCGCACCTACGACTACGAGATGGAGCTTCAATTCGTCATTATTTAAGACTAGAAAAAATGTTTCTTTCTGATCAGGTACTCACTCGTACAGTCGATCGTACTGTCGAGGTCCTTTCGAGGTACTTAGGGCCAAGACAGTGCAAGTTGTTGTTTCAACTTTCAACTAGAGAACCCGATCAACGTCGTCAGTCCCCAGCAACCAGCATGGATCCAAACCAAAGTGGCCAATGGAGTGCACGCATGTTCATGGCCAGGGCCCAGGGGTCTCTGTCAATTTCACTCATCAAATTGCTGTATGTATGGGCCCCTCTATATGTTTATGAACTCTCCAAAAAGAAACTGGCTGTGTACTATAACTTTCAAAAAGGGACTAATTGCAGGGCCCATGTGAGCCTGATAAATCGATCCGTTGCTCGTAATCCTCGTCAGCTCCAACCAATGACTAGGATAAGCTAGCTAGTAGAGTAATCGATCAGCAAACTGATACATAAAGCTTAGCTTTACTAGCCGTGACGCGAGCCATTTGCCGGTTGTCTTCTCCCCTGTACGCTTGTTTAATCACACAAGTGGCGTTTTGTTTTGTGGTTCCTCCGATCCGCGACTTATCTATGCCAAAGTAAGCGGCCGTCCGTGTCGTCCAGGCTTTATGACCTTATCAGCGGCTGCATCCTTTTGCGCTTTCACGGTAAGTACGGTCAGGGTACGGCTCTAAACTATCGGGGGAGCTCGGCGTTGTCGCGCCACCATTGCGTCGCCGCCACCCACCTCGATCAGACGACCTCACCATCCGGCCGGACCACCACTTGTACGCCGCCGCTGATCACTGGTCAGCTGATGGCATGATGCAAACGCATGGCTCGATCTGGGTCTGGGAATTGAACTCGGATTCAGATCAGATATCACCGGTGCATGCTGCGTAGGATATCAAGAGGGAGGTTTTCTATTGCTTCGATCTGCCTTTCTGAGGTGGTTGGCTGCTTGGCTGTGAGGTCAGTGGCGAACTGCCGTTTTGTCTGGCTGCTCAAGGCTCAATCTACATCTACATATATATCTCCTCCATACCACTCCGGAATCGCATCCCAACATCGTGAAATTTTTGTATTTTGGTCTCTTTTGAAAATAATTTTTAGAAAAATACCAACGCCAAAACATTTTCTGAAAATAGACAATTTTTAGACGTCTTAGCACATGACGCCGAGATATAAGGCTCGGCGTCGTGTCACTCGACGCCGAGGTATTGCCACGTCACGGACGACCGGGGTCGTCGTCGACACGTTGGCGCGTGGGTCCGAGACGTCGGCGTCGTGTCAGCCGACGCCAAGTCCCCAACCTCGGCGCGGTTGGACTGCGCGCCGAGCTCTGGCCCCATCCGGAGCGCGGCCTAGGCGGCCCAACAAAGCACGGTGGCCCAGACGCTCGGCGTTGGGTCACTTAACGCCGAGCCTCCAGACCTCGGCGTGACCCGACTCAACGCCGAGGTCTGGACCCTATAGGCCGCGCCGAGGCCCCCTTCTTCTTCCTCCCTCCATTCTGAAACCGTCGGCCTCCCTCTCTTTCTCTTCTCCCCCGCGCCACCAGCAAACCCTAACCTCCAAAATCGACCCCCGGTGCCACGATCTCGGCTCCCGAAGCTTCCTCGAGGTAATGGTCCCTCCCCTCCTCCATTCTATCCGCGTAGATGTGCTTACATTGTCCCTAATCATGTGGAATCATGGATGTTTGGTGATTTGGTATATTTGTGTTTGCATTTGCAAAATGTATGGCTTAGGATGATTGAGTGCATTGTTGTTTAACTATTTTATGTGATGAACATGTTAGGTTAGTTTGGTTTCTAGTTATTTTGGTCATTAGGGTTATTTGTTTATTGTAGGTGTCATTAGGGTTAGTTATTTGTTGGTCATTAGGGTTATTATATATTTTATTTATTTGTTAGTCATTACATTTCAATTTGTTATGACTAGAAATGATTATGTTGTTGGGGTTGAAAAACGATGAAATGATATATTTTAGTTTCTACTTATTGGATTGAAATATATTCATATGTGACACTACTTGTTGTGTGATGGCTGTAGATGGATAAATTAGTGAGGTTGCATCATGGAGGCCGTATTGTTAGGACAAGAGATGATAGTTTGGAATTTCTGGACATGTGTGAGGAGTTGTTGATTTTTTCTGAAACACCATCTTTGACCCAGTTAGTGGAGCGAGTGAAGGTTATGTTAGGCTGGAATGAAGGAGACATGCATGTTCAGTTTGAAGGTGTCATAGATGTTGGGTCATCGAAGGGTCCTCGGATCAAGCGGTTGCTCAAAATTACAAGCGAGACTGAATGGAATGATTACAAGGCAGTTGTATTGGCCTCAGAAGTGCGATCTTTGGATTTAGTAGTAAGTAAGGAGTCCGGCTTAGGAAATGATAACTTCGAAGCATGGCCATCTTCCCCCGCTCACATAGGTTATGGTCCTTTGCCTGAAGAAGAAATACTTGTCACACAACTAGGCTACGGTGGAGATGAGGAAGAGAATCCGGTTGCCGATGGTGAGGGCAATCATGATAGTGATGAAGAGGATGATGATTATGTAATTGTTGATGCAGAAGAAGGTTTGGACGACGCTAGCGGAGACTTTTCTATTGAGGATGAGCTTAGCGACGAAGATGATCTTAGTAGTGAAGAAGACTTTGGTGATGCTAGGGCTACGAACCGTTTTGACATGGAGATAGTTGGAGATGATGCGTCCTTCGTAGAGGAGATAGCCGAAGACTCTGATGACGATCGCCCTGTTGGTCGTCTGAATTTTAGGGAAATAGAGATATTGTCTAGGGTCTTGCCTTGGAGAGATCCACTAGTTGGTGATTTCGAGGACCTTAGCCATGGTCATAGGGCAGTAGCTGATGGTGGGCCAAGTGATACAACTGTGTCTGATGTTAGCGGTTGCCTCATCATACGCAAGGGCATATTGTTTGCTACCATGGATGAGTTGAAATCATGGTTGCAAGAGTACTCCATTGTACACAACCGACCTTTTAGGGTCATCAATTCATTCAAGGAGAAGAGGTACACTGTTGCTTGTGAAGAACAACAGTGTGGTTGGAGAGTATGTGCTAGGAAGACAAAGGCAGGCAAATGGAAGATTACCTCAGTGAAGCAACCACATGTTTGTGCCACTGCTGAGGCAGAAGAGAACCATCTGCAGCTCAATTCTAGGTTCATTGTAAGGCAATTATGCCCCGTGGTGAAGCATATGCCAACCATTACGGTGTCTGCGTTGGTTGAGATCATCTTCCAACGGTACAATTACTATGTCAAGTATGGGAAAGCATGGAGGGCAAAGCAGCGTGCACTGGAAATAATATTTGGAAATTGGGAAGAAGCTTATGAGCGCCTCCCTGTAATGTTGAATGCAATGAGGGCTGTAAATCCTGGGATGCACTTCGAGTATTTACCTAAGGAGGGTGAAACAAGGAATGGTAGCCAGGTATTTGGAAGGGCGTTTTGAGCGTTCGGGCAGAGCATCGAAGCATTCAAGCATTGCAGGCCCGTCGTCTCAATTGATGGGACCTTTCTTACAGGGAAATTTGAAGGCACAATGCTTATTTGTATTGGGACAGATGCAGAGGACCAGCTTGTGCCATTGGCCTTTGCGATTGTTCGGAAGGAGGACACGGATAGTTGGTGTTGGTTTCTCAGGCTAGTAAGATAAGTGGTAATTGGTCTGGGACGTGATGTTTGTGTGATATCCGATAGGCATGCTGGCATTCTAAATGCCGTAGAACAAGAGATTCCTGGATACGGCCAAATACATCACCGGTGGTGCACCAGACACCTTGCTCAGAATCTTATAAGGCGTGATCACACAAAGGACAACTTCAAATTATTTGAAGAGGCTTGCAGGCAGCAAGAGGTTCAATTATTCAAAGACAAGTTAGATGCCCTGAAGTTAGCCACAAATGTTGATGGCAGGCAATTCTTGAGCGAGTTGATGGCGTCGAAGGATAAGTGGTCACTTGCATATGACACAGGTGGTTGGAGATGGGGCTTCATGACTAGTAACATGGTAGAGATGTTCAACAGCCTTCTAAGAGGTTGTTGTGGTCTGCCTGTGACTGCTATTGCCTCATTCACCTTCTACAAGTTGAATTCTTGGTTCATTTCGAGGAAGAAGCATGCGAGGTCTCTATGGACAGCAGGCAAAGCTTGGCCACTTTTAGTATCTCAGGAACTAGCTTTCTCAAAGAAAAAGTCTAAACGACAGAAGGGTTCATGTTTCGATCCGATCAACCATGGATATGAGATTCTAGAGGGTGGCGGAACTAACATTGGTGGTGAAGACCGGGGTGCTCGAAAACATAAAGTAGTGATCAATGAGAACAAGTGTACGTGTGGAAAACCGATCATATATCATAGGCCTTGCTCCCACATGATTATAGCCTATCGCCTTAGACGTGTTGACCCTGAGGTCCCTCTCCGTATGGCCACGGAGTTCTCTTTGAGGAACCTAATGAGCACCTGGAATCCTCAGTTCGAGCCATTTCTTGACGAGAGTCAATGGCCTACTTATGATGGCCCCAAGTATGTGGCTGATCTTGGTTTACTCTGGAAGAGTAGAGGACCTAGGCGGCGGAAGCGATTCAGGATGGACATGGACCGAGCCACGAAAGGTAGATCAACCACAAGTAAGGTTGGGAGACATTTTGTAGAGGACACCCAAAAGAGTCGTTGTTCTGGTTGCCATAAGCCGGGCCACAATAAGAGAAAATGTCTTGAACTACTTAGACAACAGGTATCCATCAAGCTAGCTACTAGAATTGCTTTGTGTAATGGTACATTGGTTTACTTTTGTTTTTTTTATTTTTATGTTACTTCGTACCATATACACATGCTTTAACTTATACTAATGGTTTGGCATTGCTTATGTTGCAGGATGGATCGGTTCCCCCTTCTTGATCCAAGGTTCGATGAGCACCACCGGGCTCGGAGGATCAAGAACGGAGAGGTATATTCAACAATTCGTATGAAAACATTGCATTGTTCATGTTTTGCTCTATAGTCCATGCTCTTTATAAAGTGACATGAACTAATACTTTTTCATGCTTGTCTTTTTTTGCAGGTTTTGAATGTGCTGAGGCCAATGACACATGAGGCCTCTATGACCATGGTCTACGACGAGAGGTACACGCCCCTCCTGAAGCTGGCGAACCTTGCTACCGTTGCTCGTGTTTGTCGTCGAGGCATGCCACCTTTCAACCCAGCGGCGCTGACGGCGTTGATAGATCGGTGGCGTCCGGAGACACACAACTTTCACCTACCATGCGGGGAGATGACGGTCACTCTTGAGGACGTTGCCATGATCCTTGGAGTCAAAATCCGAGGATTCCCAGTGACAGGAGACACAGAGTCTGAAGGATGGCAGCAGCGGGTTGAGCACTTCTTGGGACGGCCCCTAGCGGCAGTTGAGGCTGGCAAGAAACGGCGCAGCAGTGGGGTGTCCCTGAGGTGGCTTCGTCAGTAGTTTCGGGAGTGCCCACCCAACGTAGACGCTGAGACCGTGACATACTACTATCGGGCCTATGTCCTCCACATGTTAGGTACGGTTCTCTTCCCTGACGGCACTGGAGACACGACGTCCTGGATGTACATCCCGTGCCTTTTGAACTGGGAGGATGCCGACAATAGGAGTTGGGGCTCGGCTATACTTGCCTTCCTGTACCGTCAGCTTTGCGAGGCTTGCCGACGTCCTAGAGGCACGCACGCTACAATGTCAGGGTGCATCACACTGTTGCAGGTAATAAAGCAAAGTTGTACAAGTTTGCACTACAATTCAATGTTTTTTCTTAACAAAAGTGATTAACATTCATGTTTCCACTCTTTTTTTGCAGATTTGGATGTGGGAGAGGCTTCCAGTTGGGAGACCGCATCAGCTTGATCCCCCACAACCTTGGTTTCCTCAAGGAGACGCAGTTGTCGCCCCTACCGTGGCACACCTCTATGAGCGAGCCCACGGAACATACCACGTGTCACGCCACACGTACATCAGCTTCACCAATGAGCTGGACACCCTTTTGCCACAGCATGTAAGTTTCCCACCCTTTTGTCCTAATCGAGGATATGTGCACAAATTGAGCGTCGACTAGTTGATGACGACGTTGTGTACAGGTTCAATGGAGCCCATATCAGTGGAGGCAAGTAACGGATCTCAACTTGAGCTCCTTGTGCATGGCAGACGAGGACGTCTGGATGATGAGGACCCCCCTTATTTGTTTCTATGCAGTGGAGTACCATCTCCCTCACCGTGTAGCACGGTAGTTTGGTAGGCTGCAGCCTTCTCCGCCCGATGATTTCTCCACCGGTTGGCAGCTCCACAAGTACGTAACATACAATATTTTGTTCGTTTCACATGAAAGAATCATTGAGTAGGCCTTCATATTGCCGATTTGGTGTAAAATTTGCAGGTTCAACAGACAAAAAAATAAGAAGATCACCAACTAGCAGCTGGAGCACCAGCGCTACATTGATGAGTGGATGTTGATGGAGCAGAACAACATGGGCATCCACGCCGTCCATCGTGACAAGGCATTCCATAATTACCTTGTTTGGTTTGGTCAACGAACAAGGCTTCAATTGAGGCCCGCTTGGACGGAGCAAGACATTGCTGACATTGCGAGCGAGGATGAGGGCAACAACCCATATGACCAAGCTACCCGAGAAGGCAGGCAAGTTGAGATCGCCCCTGCATTAGCCAGAGCTGTAAGTGATACAACTATTTCCATCTCTGAGGTCTTTACTGTGATGGAGACTTAAATTATTGTTTTTGTTGCATAGAGCATGGAGATAATGAGGACAGTGGCCGACTAAGGAAGGGCATTGATGATTCCTGTGGGCGATCCTGATGAGGCCTCCATGTTACGACAGCACATTCAGGTAGTCTCCTCTCATTCAGTTGATGTTACATCTTTATATAGTTTTGCGACCAACCCCACTTACTAATAGTGCTTTCAAAATGCAGCGTGTCATGCATCGCCTACGAAAGGTAGCTGCACGCCTTGGATGTAGACGTTCCCCGGATGTGGCAGTCCCACAACAGCTTGGTGCTGGACCTTCTACTGCACATGTTGGAGGGACTTCATCTTTACATGGTGCACATGGTGGCAAGACTTCTTCTTCACATGGTGCAGCAACTACTGCAGAGGGTGGTCAAGGACATGGTCATTATGATGATGAAGATGATGAAGGACAGGGAGAGTACTATGATCATGAGTATGATGAGATTGGCATGTCCCAGCTTGGAGATGCACCCCAAGGAATTCAAGGCCCCTCCGGTTCTAGACGTCCACATAGGACGCTTAGACCAGTGGATAGGTACACTCTAGGTACCTATCCGTTTGGGAGGGGAAAGCGTTACGCTCGCTGTCCACGTTAAGGTACAAGGAGCGATAAAAGATCCAAAGACTTCATATGCTTTATTTTGTGCATGGACTATGTATGCATTGGACCTTGTACTATGTTTGGACTATGTTTGTTGATTGATGAAGCATATGTATGGACTATGTTGGATGTTGAATGTGTTGGACTATGTTGGATGCTTAATGTGTTGGACCTTATGTATGTACGGATGTTGAATGAATGTGTCTGTCGGTGTGGTCATGTGTTATGTGAATGTGTGGAACGTCGCCATGTTTCATGTTTCTAGCTATTAAGGGCCTCCGTCGCAACTCACAAGGAAGAAGGGGTGTCATCATCCCCATCCTCCATGTTACGATCAACCTCTGTTGGATCCACGGTGACATGGCAAGCACGCAAAGGGGACGAAGCGGCTTAGGAGAGTCGGGGAGCTAGCGAGCTCAGGTCCGTTGTTGGCACAAGGTCATCGTCGGCTGATTAGAGTAGTGGGCAATAGTGAAGCAAATCAAAGAAGAGATGATATATTTTGGTGAACCCAGGGGCTCGGCGTTTAGTCATTTGACGCCGACCCCTGGTACATACTAGAAAACATTTCATCGAAGCGCCGAGGTGCCCAACCTCGGCGTTTAGTCATTTCACGCCGACCCCTGGTACACACTGGAAACCCTTGCATCGAAGCGCCGAGGTGCCCAAGCTCGGCGTGCGGTAAATTGACGCCGAGGCATGAACCTCGGTGTGTTACGATTAGTGCTGAGGTTCGGCCCAAACTGGGCCACGGCCGTTGCCAAACCCTAGGGTTGGCATGGGCCGACTCGACGCCGAGCCTCAGCCCAACTCGCAAACGGCGGAGCCAAACCCTAGGGTCGGCGTGGGATGACTCAACGCCGAGCCTCAGCCCACCTCACACACAGTCGAGCCAGACCCTAGGGTCGGCGTGGGCTGACTCAACGCCGAGCCTTAGCCCAACACGTACACACCGACCCAAACCATTTGGTATATGTTGCGATCCTATTTGCATGATTCAAATGAAAAATCTTTCTCAACGATTCCTCTTCGACTAACACGAGTTATACTAATAAGAGTAGACAAGTTATATTTATGTTTGTATGTTTGTTCCTGCAGGAAAAACCGATTGTTGGTTCGATTTCAATCCCCTATTTTTAGAGAGACTCAAATCTTTTTTTCAGTTTGGGAATCAACCATAGTACATGAAACTTAGAGGTAGGTAAACTGCAATTTATGAAATAGCGGAGGCACAACGATTACACTCACATCAAAAGTAACAATGGCATATCGCAAACTAAACCTAGCATGCCTTAGGGGATTGAAAGAAACAAGTGATACAGACATTGCAAAGGGTACACACTCACATAAAAACTAACAATGGCATGTTGCAAACTAAACCTAGCATGCCTTACGAGATTGAAAAGAACAACTCATACAAGCATTCCACATTTTGATTGACTAACAAATGTTGGTCCTAATAATGCTCCCACATATTGAACTGAGTTGAGCCTTCCCCATAGTATCCTCCAGTTGACGGAGGCGGTGGTGGTGGCGGTGGCGGTGGAGAAGGAGGTCCGTCCTTCTTATGGTACGGGCACTCGCAATACGGATTATTGCATAGTGCCTCCTCTGCATCATTGCTGTTGTCGTCGTCCGACTTGTCCCTGTTACCACTTCCAGGGCCATACTCTAGGTCAAAGATGCGTCCATGTAGATATGTGATGTACTGTTGATGGGGATAGATAGGAGGAGGGTCGACCCATCTAGTGAAGCCACAGTTATCTAGACAGCTTGAATCCTGAAAACCCATCTACCAATAAGTACTACTAGAAACCAAATGCAACTCTAAAAAAGGAGAGAGTTCAAAGGCAATACAAATCCTCGCGGGCATCTGAAGAAACGACGGCCTCCACCGTCACAGTCGTTGTACATCTGCACAACGCAATCCAAACCGTGGCGGCATTTTGGCCAATCTTCAATGCGCTTCTCGTATGATCTAAGAGGTCTCTCACGGGTGAAGTCACTCTTCCTCTCCAAAGGAAATTCCTCTATTGCTTCTTCAAAAGAATCAGGACCCAGAGAACCCTCCCACACAATCAGAGGTCCCTTCCTCACCCCCTTTCCTCTCCCTCCGCCGAAACCCTTTCCACTCGAGGAACCTCCGCTCGACATTTGCTAAAACTAAACTAGAAAACAAGTTGTGTGGATGTGGAGCAAGACATGGAGCACTATATATAGAGATGAAGGCAGGTTCACCATGAATGCTACTTGACAAAAAACATGTGTGCGTACTCATTTATTGAATCTACAAAGGCTAGATGCTTCATCTGAAAAGCCTACAACCATGACTGGTCATTTTATCTGAAAAGGCTACACCTGTGTTTTGTCACTTCATCTAAATGCAGTACATCACTCTGATATTAATTCATTGCGTATACGGATATAACAGTAAACGAATCTAGGCTTTTCAGTGAGTTTTCAAATAGACTTGTAGCCCTTTCAGTGACTGCAACAGTACTTGTAGCCCTTTCAGTGACTGCAACAACATAAGTAGTCTTTTCAGTGATACAAACAGTACCACTACAGTCTTAGGATAGTTAACGAAGTACAAGGCATAAGACCATCTGAAATAAAATCATAGTGCATTACAACATAATAAAAAAAGTCCAGAGAATAAGTTCATCTGAAATAAAAGCAGAGTGTATTACAACATAGTAAAAAAAGTCCAGGGCTACACGACATCGCTCGTGAATGAACCAAATACCTACTGAGTGCAACGAGGCCACTTTCCCTTCCTCTCGGCATCGGGATTCTCCTCCATCGCTGTCTTCGCTCGTCGCACACGCTCAAGCTTCTTCTCCCTCTCCGCCCTATACGCAGCAACACGCCTCCTTTCCTCCTCTTCCTTATGCTCCTTTTCTATAGCCTCCAGTTTACGTCTCTGCTCAAACCTCTCCTTAACCTCCGCATCCCACTCCTTCAGGCCTTCTAGACGCTGCTTGTCCGACTCCTTGATCTCAGTGTCAATCCATTGCTCAAAGTCACACAGTGGTGGAACGGTCTGTAAGAAAAACAAATTGTTACAAAACAAATAAATAAGCAATACTTAATATCACAAGAAAATTAATTAACACAATAAAAATTCCTCACAAACGATGCACGGCGCTGTTGCTTTGTAGGTTCCCATGCATAATTGGGACACATCCAGTACCTCTGTCTATATGTTTCCTCATCTTCAGAGATGTCTACCTTGCAAGGATCACCACAAAAGCACATTGGTCGAGGAACACCTTCAGGGAGAGGCTTTAGGTCGTAGGGATTTGCCCTCTGGCGACCATAGCTACAATTAAAAGAATTTAGTCATATTAACGGAGAACCAAACCTAAACCTAGGGTTTTCTATTTGTTGCATAGATAATGAATAAACATTGGGATTACCTTGGAATACGAGCTTTACCACGCCTTGGCATCCTAACATTACGTAGAAAAAAAATCAATCCAAAGTACCTTGCAACGAATGTAAAGGTACTAACACTAAATCATCATACCTCCCAAATAAGCTTTTCATTACAAACCCTAAACAAATTTGAATCCCAACAAACACAAAATTTAACTCAATTATTATAAACCATAACATATACAACAACAACACCAACAACTATACATTTGGGTCATTCAATCATTTGAACCACCATACATTGCACGAATGACATGAACATGAACCAAACCTATAATGCCAAGTTCAAAAACAAACGAATCTAAATGGATGAATTGAAAGAGGGGAAAAAGGAGTACCTTGGCAAAACGCCTTGGTCATAACAAATTGAAATGTAATGACCAACAAATAAATAAAATACATAGTAACCCTAATGACCAACAAATAACTAACCCTAATGACACCTACAATAAACAAATAACCCTAATGACCAAAATAACTAGAAACCAAACTAACCTAACATGTTCATCACATAAAACAGTTAAACAACAATGCACTCAATCATCCTAAGCCATACATTTTGCAAATGTAAACATAAATATACCAAATCACCAAACATCCATGATTCCACATGATTAGGGACAATGTAAGCACATCTACGTGGATAGAATGGAGGAGGGGAGGAGCCATTACCTCGAGGAAGCTTCGGGAGACAAGATCCAGGCACCGGGGGGTCGATTTTGGAGGTTAGAGTTTCGTGGGGGTCGTGGTGGATTTGGGAGCCGTGGGGGAATGGGGGAGGGGAGAGAAGAAGAAGAAGGGGGCCTCGGCGCGGCCTAAAGGGTCCAGACCTCGGCGTTGAGTCAGGCCACGCCGAGGTCTGGAGGCTCGGCGTTAAGTGACCCAACGCCGAGCGTCTGGGCCACCGTGCTTTGTTGGGCCGCCTGGGCCGCGCTCCGGATGGGGCCAGAGTTCGGCGCGCAGTCCAACCGCGCCGAGGTTGGGGACTTGGCGTCGGCTGACACGACGCCGACGTCTCGGACCCACGCGCCAACGTGTCGACGACGACCCTGGTCGTCCGTGACGTGGCAATACCTCGGCGTCAAGTGACACGACGCCGAGCCTCATATCTCGGCGTCATGTGCTAAGACGCCTAAAAATAGTCTATTTTCAGAAAATATTTTGACGTTGATATTTTTCTAAAAATTGTTTTCAAAAGAGACCAAAATACGAAAATTTCTACCCAACATCGAGTTGTTTAGAGTTTCGCAGTTTCGCTCGAAGGAGAGAGCTGACCTTTTGATCGATCGATAGGGGTTGCCCGCACGTGACAGATCCAGATGCCGCCCTACCAACTAACGGTTCGGGAAGCAGCAGCAGCAGCAGCATAACGCAGAGATCGGTTGTGCTGGGTGCGTGCGTGCGTGCACTACTTCATTCTGCTGTTGGAACGAACCAGGAACCAGGCGTGCATGTTCGTTGCGATTCTTGTCAATGATTTCGACGCCGACTACTGGGCGGCCAGCTGGGTATTAGCGGCGGCTTCACCCCGGAGTTGGATCAAATCGTGTTACTGATTTAGGGGGTGTTTGGTTCCAGGGATTATTTTTTAGTCTCTGTCACATCGGATGTTTGGACACTAATTTGGAGTATTAAATATATTTTAATTACAAAACTAATTACATAGATGGAGACTAATTTACGAGACGAATCTATTAAGCCTAATTAGTGCATGATTTGACAATGTGGTGCTACAGTAAATATACTCTAATGATGAATTAATTAGGCTTAATAGATTCGTCTCGTAAATTAGTCTCCATCTGTGTAATTAGTTTTGTAATTAGAATATATTTAGTACTCCAAATTAGTGTCCAAACATCCAATGTGACAGGGACTAAAAATTAGTCCCTGGAACCAAACACCCCCTTAGTACTAGGGCCTTGTTTAGATGCCACCAAAATTCTAAGTTTTTTCACTCTCTCCATCACATCAATTTTTAGTCGCTTGCATGGAGTATTAAATGTGGGTAAAAAAATAACTAATTACACAGTTTAGTTGGAAATCACGAGATGAATTTTTTGAGCCTAATTGGTCCACGATTGAACAATATTTATCAAATAAGACAAAAGTGGTACTATTCATCGTGTTGAAATTTTTTCAACATCTAAACGAGGCCGAGACTAAACTAGTAGTAAATGGGAACGCTGAGTGACGTACGGTTCGTACTAGCTCGGTGATATGATGTTTTTTTACGAGGACTCGTTGGGTGATATGGAC
The DNA here is from genome assembly GCF_019320115.1 of Miscanthus floridulus. Lineage (NCBI taxonomy): Eukaryota > Viridiplantae > Streptophyta > Magnoliopsida > Poales > Poaceae > Miscanthus > Miscanthus floridulus. The sequence continues at coordinate 106,235,475 of NC_089586.1, read as the reverse complement.
TAGTGTTGGGTTTTTGACTAGGGCTCAGTTTAGATCCAAATTTTTTTGGTAAAATGGACACTGTAGTATTTTTGTTGTTATTTGACAAATACTGTTTAATCATAGTCTAATTAGGCTTAAAAGATTCGTCTCGTGGATTTCGTCTAAACTATGTAATTAATTTTATTTTTTATTTATATTTAATGTTTCATGCATGCGTCAAAGATTCGATGTGACGGGAATTATGAAAAATTTTGCAAAATTTTTTGCAAACTAAACTGGACCTAGGCGGGCACGGCAGGTTCGTCGTCAATCGTTGCTTCGGCTGGAGAAGACAAAGCGAACCACGGAACAGAACTCCGAGGTCTCCGTACGGTTCCGTACTGCTTCCTGCTGGTCTACTCCAGCTGCCACTCGTTCACTGGCATGACGCGTTTGTGGAGTACAGAGAGTACGTACACTGGACAAAAGTCAGTCTCATCCATCTCTACCCATTTAAGGCCTTGTTTAGATTGTAAGTTTTTTCACTCTCTTTTCATTACATCAAATCTTTGAACATATGTATAGAGTATTAAATGTAAATAAAAAAATAACTAATTACACAGTTTGATTGTAAATTACGAGACGAATCTTTTGAGTCTAGTTAGACCATGATTGGATAATAATTGTCAAATACAAACGAAAGTGCTACAGTACCAAATACTGATTCCTAACCCCAATCTAAACAAAGCGGTTTTCTTGGACCAAATCAAAATGCCGGGTTTAAAGCGAGTTTCGCCGCTTTAAGTTTCGTGGTTATTGACTCAGATGCAGAGCATTTCTCACGTGGATCATGGCTTCGTCAGATTTCAATTCATCACATCGACATGGAGTTGACTAGCCATAAGATAATTTGTGAAAAGTCCCCCATAATATTGGCTTATATATTATTATAAGATACTCCTTTTGTTCAAATTATAAATCACTTTGACTTTTTGGTACATCTATATATTATACATCTAGATAAATAATATGTCTAGATACATAATAAAATGGATGAACCAAAAAAGTCAAAGCGACTTATAAGTTGGAACGGGTGGAGTATGTAACATGAACGTAGTTGTCGGGACCTAATACTGGGGTACCCAATGAAGTGGAACTAATAATCATCAAACATTGATGCTTCCAAACAGACAAGAACGCAGCTACACTTCTTGCCCGAACGACTAAAGATTGGCTCCGTCTCGCCCAACGTCCCGCGCTGGCTCCGCCTTGCCCGACGTCTGAGGGCAGGCACCGCCTTGCCCGACGTCCGAGGGCAGGCTCCGTCTCGCTCGACGTCCGGGGGCAGGCTCCGCCTCGCCCGACGTCCAGGGCTGGCTTCGCCTCGCCCAACCCCTGAGATCTGGCTCTGCCTTGCCCGACCCCCGAGGGTTGGACTCTGCCTCGCCCGACGTTCCGGGCTGGCTCCGCCTCGCCCGACGTTCAGGGTTGGCTCCGCCTCACCTGACGACTGCACCCTACTCCTTCATAATGACGAGCACAGGGTACGACAGGATATTTGAGTCAACCGCAGTACCGAGGACCATGCCCTGCACGCCTGCAGGAAAGTATCGTCAGGATACGACGGAACGGGCGCTTTAAGCCCTTCCCGGCCTGACAGAGCCCGAACAGTGTTGTAGGCGTTGACTTTTGTCTTACAGTGTTGTGGGCGCCGCCGTCAGCTCTCGGACGCAGTGTCTTACAGTGTTGTGGGCGCCGCCGTCAGCCCTCGGACGCAGATCCTAACATAAGCATACGACAACCACTACAATCCAGAAGGGAACTCACATCATCTACAGTGACAGACGTATGGTCACTTTCCCGTCTACTCCCCGTAGGGTCACAACTCGGCACCCTGGCAGGCCACACCGTCCGCCGGTGTAGGATGTGACGTAACCACTTGCTGAACGAGGCTAGGGCACGGCCCTGTAAGGATCAGCGAATATGCTATCCCTGACACGGTCTGCCATGTCAGTAGGGCAGGCTAAGGGGAAAGGAAGACCAGGCTCATTCGAAGGACCTTCTCTACCTCTGATTTTTTCCTCTTTCTCCCATTTGTAATCCCTGCTCCCTCTTGGTCTATAAAAGGGAGGACAGGGCACCCCACTAAGGGGACGGATCGATTTCACACACAATACACACCCAAGCAGCAACAGAGCTCTTGGCATTTTTTCGACCTTTCCATCAAAAACTTGAGACTTGTCCCTCGACCGTTTATACCTCCTACTACAAATCCTTTTCGGTACT